>NC_141597.1:11540520-11580520 GCF_047967505.1 Dipteris shenzhenensis
TGTCTTAGGCACATTATTAACATGAAAGGTCCCTACACAAACTAACACCAGTCTAACCCTCCCAACAAAACTACATCCACACCTGCACTTGTGGCAGAGACACCCTTGCAAATCTCGCCCAATCTGCATGTAGCTATGTTCCAGCCAATGCTCACCACATCTGCATATAACTCCACTGTAACCACTGCCCCTGCCAATCCTCTACCCCAAATCCCACCTTGAGATTCAACCCTGATTCAACCACCCCCTTTAACTCCTCCACGCCCCAACATGGTTGGACACCGTCATGACAATGATGGGGATATCGACCTCGACGCAGAGGCTGACAATTTATTTAATTGAAGAAATAATAACAATCAAGGAAGACACCCCTTGGGAGAACTGGAACTTCCCAAATATAATGGTAGGGGAGATCTAGCCCGATTCCTCCAGCATTTTGATGCCGCATGCCGAGCAAGTGGAGATCAAATCCCATGAAACCAAGGTGGCTTGCTTTCCCATGGCCTTAATTGATGAAGCATCTAAATGGTACCTAGACCTTCTAGTGGAAGAAAATGCCACATGGGACCTACTTCAAACATAATTCAAACGACGCTTTCAGACGGAGAGGCTACAAGATGATCCTGCTCTCCAACTAAGCAAAATCGAACAAGGCCGGTGAGAAGATGTACACATGTACCTAGGTAAGATGAAAAGATTAATCGCCAAATGTGACCCATGCCTAGATGCAAAGTACCTCACAGCATGGTTCATTGCAGGACTAAGAAAGAAAATTCGAAAGGATATGAAAAAGATAAGCATCTATGGAAACGTTCAGTGCTGCTCATGCGGCAGCCATTGACATCGAGGATGGCATGACTGACTCAGACACTAGTAGTGATGACGACAGATCTAGTACATGAGATAAGTGCTGAAAAAAGGGCAAATCAAAGGCCACTATCGAAACATCAAATGAAGATTGGCTAGAGGCCATGACCATGAAGCTGAAAGAAGACATGATGTAGGCCATGGAACAAAAACTTCACTTGTCTCAGCCACCAACTCAGACATATCCATGGTGAGAAAATGTTTAGTGTCCACACTTCATGGCCAATCATACAGCAAATGAGTGTCTGGTCCTAAGAGCCAAGATCACTGCGCAAGGAAATCCACCGCCAAGGTTGTGGTGCCATATCTGCATCATCGGTGGCCATGATGAGAACAGTTGCATCTTCAACATGCACAACCACCCGCCTCGACCTCAACAATACCGGAGCGGCACCCATGCTAGTGTATAGGCAACCGGCACTTGCACAAGCGCCCCCAGATCCAAGGCTAAATCTTGTTCCTGTTCGGACACAAGTCCCACAACTACTCAGGAATCCGAATCCACGACCATATCCAAGAGCACCATAATCCAACTCCTCGGGCACAGTTCCCATACATCAATTACAAGCCGAGCAAGTAGACTTGCCATTTGAGTATGAAGCAAAGTACCCAGTGTACTATGTAGAAGGTGCAAAGGGTCTCATACCATCTATGCAAATCAAGTACGTCCCAATACATATAATGCACCGATCAAGTGCTATGGTTGTGGAGAAAATCACCAAATCACAGAGTGCCCTCATTGTGGTAGCCCCACTACTTTCCAACCACTCTGCAGAGATTGTGGCATAGGACATGCTATATGGATTGTCCCATGAAAAATAAGGTCCCAAAACAAATAGAAATTAAGCCTGATGTCCCCATCGACATCATTGGGGTGAACCATCAAAGTCTGGGTCCGGCAACTGTAATATCACAACCAGTAAATGTAATTACACACCAACAGAGAGAGGCCACCAAGGACCCTAACATTCAACCAAAGCGACTTCTTAAAAAGAAAGCACAAGTGCCTCCACCTCCGCCAAGCAATAAGCAGCTGAGCTCCTCCACATCAACTCCCGAGCCTCACATAAAAGAAACTCCATACCCAAATGCCAAGGTGGAGAAAGCTCACTTTCAGGCACTTCAACAATGGGTACATAAGGAACAAGCCCAATTTGAGGCTAAGAAACAAGCTCAATTTGAGGCTAAGAAGCAAGCTCAAGACCCAATCCATGACTTGGCCCCACAAAGTATTGATACTATACTGGAGCCTCTGTTCCAACAACAGACTCCACAACATAATGTACCGCCATGTCAACTTGAAGGAGCCGCACTCTCTAGCATCCTGAGTTGCCTTGTGTCAATTGCCATCGGAATCCTCCTACGGAATTGTCCCAATCTGTGGGAGAGTTTCAAAGGAAGGATTGAACTCGCAAATCCCCCTCCACCTATGAATGTGGGAACAGGAGTTATAAATCGCGACACTGCAGTCAGGGTGAATGTGGGAACAAGTCTAGTTATAAAACCAATTGTGCCTAGAGCATTGGATGACACATCTTCCACGACAATCTCAAGCAAATCAGCTCCCCTGCAATAGCGTGCCATAGCGGGTGACTCACAAAGCAATGTCAATAATTGGATACAAACATTGGCAACCATGGACAACTGCCATTCATTAGACCACATCTTCTTACAGATAGATGTTTAGGTGGTACAGGTAAATCCTCCACTCACACATGAAGAACCAATCGATCTAGAGATGCCATTCTTTATGGCTGACCTCAAGTGGGATAATGAACCTGAAGAAGGTACCCATACCAATGATGACTCAGATTTTCCTTGGGACCTTGAAATAGAGGCTACGAATGCTGAAATTGAAGGTCAAATCTTTTATAATGATTTATCCATTCTGCATGCCCTAATGGTAGTCGAGCTCCCAAAAGTTGAACCTCCAAAGTTGAATAATAGTAGAAGATCCCGCAAGAAAGATGGAGGAAATCGCAGAAAAGCCAAGGTCAAGTATTTCAATGAATTCAAACGAGTCCAATCAAGGACCGTTGAATTGTACCTTGCAAGGTCAGCTCCCTCAAAATTAGAACCATCGCCTCTTGAATGGTCCCCTGAGGGACTGGAAGGAGTATGCATAGCAAATGAACCCTTACTTGGAAACATGTTACCAGTGGAAAAATTACCCCATAGTTCCTAACGTAACAAGTTTTGAAAATATAAGCCACATGTGCAGATGAAGCTCATCAAGAGACTTCAAAAAAAGGTCAAGAAGAGCCTAAGAAATTAATAAATGCAACTATGCCACCCAGTACACATGATACATGCCTGGCTAGTTCAACCCCATCAGAGGCCGATCTTCGAGAAGTGCCGAAATACTTCAAGAATTACACAAGTGGCAGTGCACCAATAGTAATTCCCAGACCACTAAGAGAATCTAAAGTTCAAGAAACCGATAGCATTGGAGAAGCTCCAATCTATGAGGGCCCAGAAAAAACATGCACAATAAACCTCGCCCTTGAAGGGAAGGAAGAAAAATTGGTTTTCATTGGGAAACAGCTTCGTCAAGAAGACGAAACCAAACTCAAAGCACTCCTAATGGAATACCGTGACTACCTAGCATGGTCATACAAATAGATGAAAGGAATTTCACCAGAAGTGGCAGTACACACGATACCTATAAGGGAAGGTTCTCACCCTAAGGTATGTGGACCTTATTGTACAAATCCTAAATATGGCACCATGGTTTATGACGAGCTGGAAAAACTCCTAGATGCTGGATTCATATATGAGATCGAGCACACTCATTGGGTTTCACCCATTGTCATTGTACCTAAATGCAACAAGAAGCTCAGAATATGCGTAAACTTAAAAAATGTGAATGCTGCCACAATTAGGGATCACTATTCCCTACCCTTAACAGAAATAGTGTTGGAAAAGGTGGCAGAGGCTCCGAAATATATAGTTTCTTGTATGGCTTCAATGGCTATACCCAAGTGCAAATTGCTCCTAAAGACCAATCAAAAATAGCATTTGCTACAGAATGGGGTATTTTTGCATATAGAGTCATGCCATTCGGCCTTTGTAATGCCCCGGCCACATTCCAGCGAGTCATGTTCACAGCTTTCAAGTCATTTTTAAATAAGTTTTTACAGGTGTTCTTGGATGATTTGTGCATCCATTCAGACAAACAGGACCACTTTAAATGTCTTGAAGAAGTACTAATCAAATGCAAGGAGTATGGCATCTCCCTAAATCCAACAAAATGCCAGTTCATGGTCACCCACGGAGTTGTTTTGGGACACATCGTCTCTCAACATGGGATTGCAATGGACATATACAAAATCAAAATCATCATGGAATTGCCTCCTCCTACAAATTCCAAAGGTGTACAGGTCTTTATGGGACATGCCGGCTATTATAGAAGATTTATATTGCAGTATGCCATGATAGTTAGACCACTTTACAAATTATTAGTGGAATTCTTATGGACCAAAGAGTGCGACCAAGCTTTTGAGCTTTTAAAGTGGTGCTTAATCACAGCACCCATCCTTATATCTCCCAATTGGGATATCGATTTTCATGTTCATACTGATGGATCCAAGTATGCAATTGGGAGTGTGCTTTGTCAACTAGGTGAACATAAGAAAGACTACCCATTCTACTTCGCTAGTCAAGAACTCAATGATGCAGAGATCAACTATACCACCACCGAAAGAGAAGCCCTAGCAATGGTGTATATTGTAAAGAAATTTTGGCACTATCTACTGGCAAATGATTTTGTCTTCTACACCGACCATCAAGCATTGCTTTATCTTGTGAACCATCCGTGTACAACAGGAAGAATAACTAGATGGCTCCTCTTGCTTCAAAAATTCAACTTCAAAATAGTGGTCCGCAAAGGTGCCCAACACTACATTGTCAATCACATGTCTCACTTCAAGTCGAGCGAAGAAGACACTGGAGTTGATGACAACTTACCAGATGCCACACTAGATGTTGTTCCAAAGTGGTGTCGAGATATCATTGGGTACTTGATGGTAGGAAGACCACCCCCTGACATGAAAGCAGTAGATGCTAGAAAATTGATTCTAAAGGCTGCACCCTATCAACTCATTGTAGGACAACTGTATAAGATGGGCAAGGACCAGATATTAAGAAGATGTGTAATGCCTCATGAGATCATGCCAATCCTGAGTGAAGTCTATGAAGGCATTGTCGGAGGACACTTCCAAGGGGAAGCCACAGCAAGAAAAGTTCTCGTAGGCTACTGGTGGCCAACACTATGGGCAGATGCCTATGAATATGTAAAAGGCTGTGATGTATGCCAATGGACTACTAAACCACAACACAAAGACTTCAATCCCCTAATAACAGTTGTTGCACAAAAACCGTTTGAAAAATGGGGGACTGACTGTGTGGTTCCCATACATCCAGCAGCAAAAGGAACACAGGCATGCTACATCATTGTGGCCATTAATTACTTTACAAAATGGGTTGAAGCTAAAGCAGTCAGAAAGGCAGATGCCAGAAGCATGCCAGAAGCACATCAAGATTCTTATACGAAAATGTGATCACCCAATTCGGATGCCCCATTGAAATTGTGTCGGATAGAGGCACACATTTTGTTAATGAGGTAATCCAAGAACTCTTGTTTGGCTTCGTGATAATCCTTAGAAAAAGCACACCCTACTACCCCCAAGGGAATGGAGAGGAAGAATCCACCAACAAAATAATATGCATTATCCTCACCAAGGTAGTAGTACCACAACGTTCTGATTGGGTTGCGAAACTGAATGCTGCCTTATGGGCATATAGAACCACATTCAAGGTCAGTTTAGGGAACACACCTTTTCAATTGGTGTACGGCCTTGAAGCTGTGGTCCCACTAGAATTGGTAATACCAAGCCTATGCATAGCAGTACAGGAACGCATGGGAGACCATGAATCCTTGAAAGAAAGGCTCTATCAATTGGAGAAGCATACAAAGACAAGACTAGTCACCTACCATGCCATGACAATAGAGAAACATAGAAGAAAGGTATGGTTTGATAGAAACCTTAAAGCTAAAGACATCAAGGAAGGCGACCTAGTCCTATTGTACAATGCCAAAGTACACAAGGGGAAACTAAAGTATCTAGGTCAAGGACCATACCGAGTATGAAAGATGAATCCCATCGGACCTATGTTGCTAGAAACATTGGATGGAGTCTAATTTAACACAACAATAAACGGTGAAGCACTACTACATCAACACGCAAGCCATCCTCAACAAAAACGAAGATTTGGGAAACCAAGTCTTCCTTAGTTAGGATTAGATTGTATCACGATCACTCACTTGCATATGTATGTCTTCACACATATAGGTAGCATCAATCGATTTTACCTAGGGCTCAGAAGTGATGATTGAGTTCTAGCTGCCCTATGAAAATCCCAGCAAAAAAAAGCTTATAGTTAGTCCCTACCTAGCTACTAGGTCACGCGCACTCACATGCTTTTGCTTAGACACATAGATGATTGCATGAATAATTGTACCACACACTTTCATTCCACACTCTCAAAGCATGTATAAAAATAAGATCTCTCTCTCTCACACACACACAGAAAGGTCATACTGGCATGCCAATCAATCTTATGATCAATGGTTAACTACATGCACATGGATACAGGTTCAGAAAAGATGCCACCACTAAAGAGGATGCATAGAAAGAGCCCACCACCTCAAGCACAAGACCCCCTCCAGAGTTCGTAGCCATCTACCTTCTCTCAACCACTGCGATCACAGGCATTCATGGTCCAGAGCGATAGCTCTGAAGAAGATTCAGTGCATGACCAAGCAGAACAAATGCACCCTAGTCACCACCGGCCTACACAACCATTGACAGGGCCCAGTCACTGGAACTTGTTTGGCCACCCACATCGACTTATGCTCTTTCCCAGGAAGCAACATCTTACTTAGAGCAATGGGGTGTAGGCAATTTGCATGAGAGCCTCAAATCCTTGGAGGACAGTCCTACACTGACCACATACATCAAGGACTTTCTCCATTCTTACTACTTCAGCAATGCAAAGGTTGACAAGTACGATAAAATCATTGTATAGCAGAGCCCACTCAACATTATCCTCGACAGTACAGTCATTCCAAGGGCTTTCTCACTGCCAGTACAAGGTGGCAAATACCCTAAACGGCCTGCTGATGCAAGGTTTCGCAAAGTACGGTCTCTCCTCACCAAGGGCACACTGATCCATAGAGATGGCATATTGCTTCATACAATCCTTGACCATCACCTTAAGGAAGTAGCACAATTCCTATCCACACTCCTGGGGGTTAAGTGCAGCAAGAATTGCTCCCTTCCACTCCACACATTTGTTTTGCTAAGTAGGAGGCTAAAACAAGTCTGGGTCTAGCACTTCATCATCTTCTTTACAAAGAAACTCGATGGTTCTTCATGCCAAAAATGTAAAATTCCACACTTATTTGCTATAATAATAAAAAAAGAACAAGAAAGAGAAATGACTCTGCCCCAATTACCAAAACCAATTGAGGAGTTGGATATACCCTTCTCACCAGTATGGGAGCCGTCAACTTCTCCTACTATCACATTGATAAGTGCAGATGCCTTAGCAAAAATACCTCTTCTGGAGGTCGGGATTGCGGAATCGCCCCATGAGATGCTACAGCTCGGTGCACAACTGCAACCAATATGTATCCACCAACAGCAACAACCAGAGTTTGAGACAAGATTGGCACTCAAACCTGAGGAAAGATCAGCACCAGAGCCTGAGGCTACATTAGCACTAGAACCACCCATCGACACCATGCTAGTTGATGAGACACATGGGGAGCTAGTGCTAGATTAACCGTACACAACAAGACAAAGCACCTACAGACATGCACACAGACGTGTTTACTGAACTTAAAAAAAAACTTACGGGCGCATCTATTTGCATGTCTATTTGTGCATCTAGAGACCTGCGTCTAATGATGCGTCTATATAGCAGAACGACACGTGTATAGATGCACATATAGATGCATAAATAGATGCTCTGCTAGAAAATTTAAAAAATAGACAGACACATCGTTAAATGCGTGTATAAATGCATTTATAAACGGTCTTATAGACGCTTTTATAGACATGCAAATAGATGCTCCTCGAACAGACAGATGCATATATAGACGCATTTATAGACGCACTGATAGACGCGCTACATAATATTTTTTAAATTTACAGAATGCTGTGTATGTTGTGTATGCTATGTAGTTATAGGAATCCCATTTCCACATTGTGTAATTCAATTCTTACAGCCAACTACATTTTAATTAGCACTCTTTCAACCACGTCTATAGCTGGCAATTACAATTCCAAATAAAACATTACAACTCCAAAACGTTTAGTTCACAAGGCATTAATTGATAGAACGTTGCACAAGAAAATTGAAGGCTAAAAAAGTGCTTTTATGTACATATAGCACGAAGCTAAGCCACATCATGTGGCTTCAAGTACAAAAAATAAGAGGAGTGTATATACAAGAGGCATGAAGCCAAGCCAGTGGCTTTAAGTACAAAAAAGAGTAGCTAGCACTACTTCTACGACTAATCTAAGTTCTCCATGTCCTCGCTCCCTTCCACGCTCCCTTCTGTGCTCCCTTCTGTGCTCCCTTCTCCACCTCCTTCCTCGTCTTCTTGTGCAGGGGCCTGTAAATAAGGGACAACATATATCAATGTATGAAAAATCAAATCTTTACTTATAATACTGACATTATTTAATTACTTTCAAATACCTCGGGGGGTGCTCCAGTAGCCCCGATATACTGCTCCTCAGTAATCAACCCGTCATGATAGAAGTGCTTCCATGTATCTCCTCTGTGATGGTGGCGGTGGTAGGCTATCTCGACAGAAGTAGTGTATCTGCCCACGATATCAAGCTGCAAGACAACACAATTTGCAGAGGGGTTAGTACAAAGAAACAACCTCCTAATAAACTACATATACAATATAATTTGAGATCGATACTTACAAATTGGGCCTTCCATGATTCAACACCCCCTGCTCCAAAATGCACGCTTCCATATTGCTCCATTTGGATCCTTCATGCCTCCACGTGCTGTAGACTGGGTTCCTCCCTCGCTTACTTCATTGCTTTCTTCCACTCACGCTTGTGAGCGGTGTGGGGTGGGCCCCTTGGTGGTTGACCTCCCTTGAGCTTAGCAAGCTCTGCTAGTGCCTGCCTCTTAAGCGAAGATCTTTTATTGCCAAGTATCGTAACAATCTTTGACTTGGCCCATTTATTTGTGAACTGAAGATTGGGGGGGTTAGGATACCTAGAGCGAACAGCAGCAAGGGTCTCATCAGCCAACCTCTTTGGATGGTCTTTGTAGTGGATAAAGCAATCTTTGTAATTGTTAGCAATTACAAAGCGCATGAAGGCCATGATGTCCTTCCCCTGTGCATCCATCAAGATGCCTCCTATTTGAGTGAAGCCATAGAAGATTGTACCATCACCCAGAGGCATGCCTAAATCATCTGAATCATCATCTTCCCCACCACCACCCCTCCCAAAGCACTGTGCCATGCATCCTCCACCGCTTTCCTTGCTACTACACCTGCACTATGTCATGTCGAGCTAGTACTCTGGCCACTCATAGTTAGAGACTGCACGGGACTATGTGGACCACTCGTAGCTAGAGAACCGAGTCTCAACTACACAGGAGTACGCCGATGGCTCTGCGAGACAGGACCTCCTGACGGAATGGGGGAAGGGGCATAAGATGGCATGGGGGAAGGGGCATAAGATGGCATGGGGGAAGGGGCTCGACTATGTAGCCGGCTGGGCTATGCTAACTCCGCTGGGGTAATCTCAATTGGTGTGGGGTTGGGGTGGTTTGGAGCCTGTAGTGCTGACTCCTGGGGGGTGTTTAGAGTACCCGTCATGTAGCCGTATAACTCCCCAGGACTGGGAGGGTGCCCTAAAAGGTTATATAACTCCCTAAAAATGGTCTCCCGGAGATCAGGTGAGCTTGAAGAGCTTCTTGGCCACATGATGAACTGCAAAAAAGAAAAAAGGAAGAATACTGATGAGCTGAGAAGAGAAAAAGAAGAGAAAAAGAGAGAAAAATTACCACGAAAAGAGAGGGATAAAAGAGAGGCAAATATAGGAAAAGAGAGAAGAAAAGAGAGAAAAATCCTTTTCTTGGAAGTGGAAGTGGAAAGGGAAAGGGAAAGGGAAGAGGAAAGAGAAAGGAAAGGAAAGGAAAGGAAAGGAAAGGGAAGGGAAGAGAAGAGAAGGGAAGGGAAGGGAAGGGAAGAGAAGGGAAGGGAAGGGAAGGGAAGGGAAGAGAAGGGAAGGGAAGGGAAGGGTCTAAAACTATCGGAGTGCGTCTATAGACACGTCTGAGAAGCACGTCTATTTTTGCATATAACAGCGCATCTATAGATGCGGCTATCTGTGTCTAAAAATAGACTAGATGTATCTATAGACGTGCATGTAGATGCGGTTTTAGACACGCTCTGAGACGCATCTATAGATGCGCTTCGACAGACGGACTATTCTAAAAAGTGGAAAAGGACATGCGCCTGACACAAAAGCATAACACTGATACCAAAATCATTCTTTTCTTGGATACGACAAAGGACAAATCCAAAGAGAGCAACTTCCAAAGAAGATGAACCGTAAAGACACGGAGTTGCTTAATAATATCAACCTCTATTGCGTGCTTAATAGTGATGTGATGAAAGATGGGTGACAAGATACGACGATGCAAAGGCAAGAAGACAAGAAGAAAGGGCCCTCTTTCATACACACCACAGATCTCGTGTGCCATACCCTCAGTATCTAAGAGCACTTCCAAAGGATATTCATGTGGATTGGCTACTTGATGATATGGAGAAAGCAGAGAATGACGAGGGGATGCATATCACAATGGAAGAATGGGAGTATGCTAGGGGATGCATGAGCAAGTTTGGTATATAGAATGTTATGCATAAGTTAGGAGCATTCAATAATTTATATTGCTTATTTAATTGATTTTTTCTTGGTGTAGTGCACTATGTTCAATGCTATATGGTGTGAGGGCAAGCATTTTTGAACACAACGGATTGATGATAAGAGAAACACACAAGATTGTGGCATCATTGCTAGCTTTGAGGGAGCCAATGGAGCCATGGATGATTATTGTGGCATAATCCAAGATATTATTAAGCTTGAATTTTGACGCTTCTTTGTGTATGTTTTGGATGTAAAGTGGTTTAAGGACATGGTGGAAAGAGGCCCTAATGCAACAATCAAACGCCATGCAAGTGGCTTTGTAACTATTGACTCCACAAAGTTTTGGCAAAGTAGGAAGGGCACACTAGTAGTACCGCAACAATGTGAACAGGTACTGTGCACACATATAAAAATATTCGCTTTTAAATATTTGATACCTTCGATGCAAGGAAAATAACATGATTGTATTTGTGTTTGAATTAGATTGTCTATCAACCAATGGTGGATAATAATAGATGGTGGCATGTCATACCTATTATGCCACATTCCAAAGTGATGTATAGTACATTTACTAATATGGAGCGTATGGAGGATGATCATGGCCATGGAGGTGATGATGACCGTGATACGAGAGAGGAGGATGATCATGAGATAGGAGATAGAGATATTGAGGCCATTACCCATGAGGACGAGCCTACCATTGGTGACGCTGATTTCGATGAGCACATGAGTAGCACAAGTAGTAGTGGGTTGAATGTATTTGTAGATCTAAACACTTGTTTGGATTTTGAAGTCGATAGTTTGGCAAGGGTTGATCTCATTGAGGATGAGATTGAAGCGTAGCCCATCATTGATATTGGCAAAACTATTTTACATATTGTCTCATTCTCCTCACCTCACTTAATTCTTGTATATGTGGGCTTGCAAAAAAGCATTGATGTTTTTGTTAAAACTATGTGCTTTGGTAATCATGGGAAATGTTTGGAAAGCAGTGATGTACACCAAAATCTCACTTTCTGTATTCTCTGTTTAGCATCTAAATACATGACGTCTAAATACACGTCTAATTCTCAGTGTAGATGTGCTAATAGATACGCTAATACATGCACAAATAGACGCGTTGACAGATGCAATGTTAGACGGGCCCATATTTTCTCAGTGTAGACATGCTAATAGACGTGTTAATACACACGCAAATAGACAAGATATTAGACGCGCTATGAGACATGCCCATAATTTCTCTATTCAAGCAATGCCTATAGACACGCCCACTATTTTGTGCATCTATCAAGCACGTCCATAGTTGCTTTGTGTTGTTGTGGTATGACTATTGTACACAAGCGACTGAAATGCCATTGGAACAACCTCCCCCAAGTACTATAGAATCATCAGGATGGCTACATGGGCACCACTTGTATTAACAATATCACCAGACCTCATCACTATCTGTCATTCTCCAACATCAAGCTAGCCAAATGATCCAAATGTTAGAACTATTCACTAGCTTAGCCAAGGAAGAATATACAAGAGAATTGGAAAGGAAGACTGCATCAAAAATTGAAGACCAATTCCAGGCAATCGCAATAGAGGTCAAGGCCCTTCAGGTGTAGATAGATGAGAAGGAGGTAGAAGAAGTGTGCATGAACCAGGCTCTCCAAGCTCAAGAAAAGGTAGTGAGGGATGTGACCAACCTTCACCAAAGTCAAACATAGCTGACAGAAGTAGTACAAGCAACAGCAATCCTATAGACCTACTATAACTCCTTGACATCTGCACATGCTCAATAGACAGATGTAGTGGCACAAGCTTGACTCACTCTAATTCACAAAGAAGAAGAGCTCTAGGATTGCAAAGACAAGCTTGAAGAAATGAAACAATCTTTGGCAGGGCATGCCTTCAGCATTGATGAACTTACACGAGAATGCAGAATCTTAAAGGACCAGCTTGCTACCACTCAAGAGGCCAGAACTTCACAAGCACAAGTCTTGGACCAATGGTCCAATACCACTGAAGACATTCCTCAACAAGCAAAGGTCACCTTGCAAATGAGAAAGCTTAAGGAGGCCTATACAACCATCTACCATCAATACAAATAAAAAATGAATGAGATGCACTCCCAAAAGATAATCATCTCCAAGCTCGAAGTCCAATTGCTAGTGCACAACAATGAGGCATTGGAAGACAACACCAATGAAGCCCCACTTCAATGCACAATAGTGGTGTACCAAGAGCTTGTGGCTGCTCTACAAGTGGAAGATCACCTCAACACACGCGTGCTTATCCAATGGAAGCAACTCCAACTTAGGATCATATCTGCTCATCCAACAATCAAATGGGAATGTTCCATTGGGACCAAAACCCTGTGCATAATTTGCCAAGACTTTTGTTTGAAGATGAGAAAAATATCTTCTGCCTGTCTACACATGCCGGGTTTATAACACTCTGGATGCTTTCATTGCATATGTTTGCCTCATGGGTAGTCCTCCCCTCAGGGTTATTTTAGGCTTGTTGCCATTGCTACAAAGGCCATCCCTATTATTTGCAAGGCACAACCTAACCGACATCCCACCCATGCAGCTGATCATCCCATTGCACCAGCAAAAAGAAGTGTCGAAAGATGACAAGGCCTATCTCACATCCGATTTCCCATATCTAACCACTATTTCTGCCAACATCATAACCTCACCCTTGCTGCTACCACCCTCTTAACCTTCCCCGAGCTCCATCCTAACATCTATTCCCTAGAATAATAAAGAAGGGAGACCTCATGCTTACAATACTTATGCTAGGGAAGTATAAGGCCAAAAATATGGACGTGTACATGGCTTATGAGAGGAGTGCGGGTCTTTGATATTTCCAAAGCTCCTAGACACCAATGACATTTTGGTCAGGGGAATCTTGATGTGAACCATGCATGACTACCGAGGATATGGAGAGTGTAAGAAAATAATACAATGTTTATGCTCAACAGATAACAGGATCTTGTATGCAAGAGAGAAAACAAGATAGTATGGAGAATCAAAAATTTGATTATTGTAGAGCTGATACAATAGATGGCGCTACCTCCCAACCGTGCGCTCCTATGAAAGAAGCTTCGATGGCATGCTGGAAACAGTAGAAGATGGAGGTTGGTGGATGCTAAGGGATCAGGATTGTTGTAGCCAGTGATGAAATGGGCTTCACAGGCTTGCTCTTATATAGCCACTAGTCATAGTCGGTTAGGCTCAATTGGGTGATCGACCCAGTCTGCCCAAAACAGTCGATTGGGGGTCAGTCCCGAAATAGGCCACCGACCACATGATAGAACCGGTGCGCAAAACAGAGCAGCTGACCTATGGTCACCATTCGGCCTAGAGCCATCTAGGATCATTTGAGGCTCCAAACGGGCCTCGTAACCCGAGAGTGGGCTGCCTCAGAAAATGCTCCATCTACCCTCAGTGCAGTCAGTCAAGAGATGCCTTCCCACACTTGCATGTAGCCTAGTTGGTGGTGTGCGAACTCTATCTAAAGCTGTCTAGCCATCAAGCCACAATGTGGCCCCCATCTGGTGTCCAAACCAGGACCTATCGGATAACCAAGCTACTCAAATGCCTTCTCCTCATATGGGGGGCTTACAAGTAGAGTTAGCTGGTTCCCGCATAGTTACACGAGAGTGGAGCATTGATATCTAACACCCCCCCTCAATGTCCACCTGCAAGTGAACTTAATTTTTCGGCCCAATGTCAAGTCGATGAAGATGCCTCTCCAGCAAGTCTCTTCCAAGAGCCTTCGTGAAGATGTCCGTAGCATTCTTTGTAGTCGAACAGTACACCAAGTTGACCTCTCCATCCATGATGAGCTCGCGTACAAAGTGATATTGAATCTCAATGTGTTTTGTGTGAGCGTGGAACACTGGGTTCTTTGCAATTGCCATGCAACTGTGGTTGTCACATGATAACTGTGTAGGCTTGTTCTGCACTACACCCATGTCACCCAAAATCCTCCTCAACCACACTGCCTCGCAAGAAGCAAAGCATGCAGATTTGTACTCGGCCTCGGTAGAAGAAAGAGAAACTGTGGGTTGCTTCTTGTTGACCCATGACACAACTCTAGATCCAAGTGAGAAACAGTACCCTGTCACTGATCTCCTGCTATCCACGTCTCCTACCCAATCCGAGTCACAGAATCCGGTCAAGATGTTGCCCTTGGTATAGATGATGCCATAGTCAAGTGTGCCTTTGATGTATTTCAACACCCGCATCCCTACCCTCCAATGGTTCTCTCGGGGCTTATTGGAAAACCTACTTAGTACACCATGTTGAGATATCGAGCTCCACTTGTGATATGCCAGGGTGACCGTTGTGCATTTATGTCACCGACTTGTTAGCTGCAGATGCGGTTGGTACACCGCCCATGAATAATAGCTGGATGACATCTATCCTTATGTACTCTAGTTCGTGGCTCAGTTAGTATGCCACCTTAGTTAGATGAGTTTGGTTTGAGACCCACATATATGGTTCTTCTATTTCTTTGTACTAGAGTTCTTTTGGCTTTCACAACTAAGAAGAAAATTGTTTTCAGCCTCCACCTTTGTGTGTATTCCCCCATTGTGTATGTGAGAAAGCCACAAGTGAGACTCCTTCCTTCTCTCCCACTATCTTCACATGGTATCAGAGCCTGGTTCATGGTAAGGATCTCAAGAAAGCAAACCAATTTCGCGGTGTCCTGGTAAGAGGACCAGTGTTGCTTTCCTTTTTCGAGTTTGGGAGCAAATCTCTGCAGGTAGCACAGTCGAAAAGTGCAAGAGTGCATTGTCTCAGATTGAGACACCCTTCGTGGTGTGGCGAGAGGAAAATATATGCTGTGGCCATAGGCAAAGCCCTCAATGACTTAATTTTTCTGATTCGAGGCCATTTCAGGGCCCGTTTTGGAGGCAGAAGTTCTCTGCAAGCACTGAGAAAAAGGCCTTGTTTTCAGGTCGGTGAAAAGTTGTTGTAGAAATTGCATCGTATGCTTGTGTGCAGAGATATTGGGAGTTACAGAATCATCCTTACTACCTGTTGATGCAAAATCGTCACTAGGAAGTGACTGTGTGGTCAAATACCACTTTCTTCAGTTTTGCAGATATGCCCTTGTGAGGCAGAAGCTGTGTTTTTTGCAGTGACAGAATATTTTGCAGTGTTCTGTAATGGCATCTGATTCTCTTTCACAGATTGTCATTGAAAAGCTTGACAAGAACAACTTCTAAGCATGGAAGTTTAGAATGACAAATTTCCTTATGGGAAAAGGCTATTGGGAGTTCATTACAGGTAATGAAGAAGAACCAGTTCTTCCTAATGTTCCCAATCAACAGGAAATGCATGCATTTAAAGGATGGCATGAGAGAGCCAGAAAAGTTATGTACTGGCTGTCTATCAGTATTTCAGATTCTATGATTGTGCATATTCAGGATGCAAGTACGCCAAAGGAGGCATGGGATACTTTGGCAAAAATGTGCAGCACAAATACGCAAGCTAGGAAAATGCAGCTCAAGCAGGAGTTGCACAATGTGTAGAGAGAAAATATGAGCATCAATGACTACTACATGAAGGTGAAGAAAATTGCAGATGCACTTGCTTCCATTGGGTCGCCAGTGGAAGATGATGATTTAGTTTCTGTGACCTTGAATGGACTAGGAAAGGATTATGCATAGTTCCGGACATCCATTGCCATCTGTGAAAAATTTCGTGACTTTGAGGAGTTGTTTGCTCTTCTAATTTCTGAAGAGCAGAGAAATGGTGGTGCATCTTCTTTAGGAGGAACTTCAAAAGAAACTGTCTTTTGTCAAATGCTGGAAGAGGTAGAGGCAGAGGTAGATCAGGCCGATCTAGAGGCCATGGTAGAAATCAGAATATGCAGCAAACTCAAGAAAACCAGTCCTATGGAGGAGGACGTGGTAACTCTAGAGGCAGGCGGAGCCAAAGAGGTCATGGTGGATGGCAGAGAGGCCAAAATGCAAACAGCAATGTTGAATGCTACTACTATGGTAAAATGGGTCATATGGCTAAAGACTGCTACAAAAAGTAGAATGACATTATGAATGGAAAATTGCAGCAAGGCAATTATGCATCTTCTAGTAGACAAGGTGATGACAGAAATGAGCAGCTATTTATGGTGCAGCACATGACCAATTCTGTGACAAATGTAGAAGAAATAAATGATGTGTGGTATGTTGACTCAAGTGCATCAAACCACAATGACAGGTCATGCAGAATGGATGCACGATGCAAGGAAAATGGATAGACCAAGATTTGTGGAGACTGGTGATGATACTGTACATCCTATTGTGCAGATTGGTAAAATTCCTTTGTCTATGCAAGATGGGAAAAAGAAATACCTGTCTGATGTATTTCATGTCTTGAATATCACCATGAACCTGGTTTCTATTGGTCAAATGGTTGAGCAGGGCTTGCAGGTCAGATTTAATCCTCATGGATGCTTTGTTGAGGATATGAAAAATAACGATCGCTTGATAGCAAAAGGAAAGAAGAAGGGCAAGATGTTTACATTGGATGCGGACATGCCTAAATTGAGTGCAGCAATGTTTGCACATGGGACCGATGTAGTTGCAAATATTGATATCTGGCATAAACGCATTGTGGTCATGTTAATGTACAACGACTTAAATCAATGCAGGCCCAAAACATTGTTGCAGGATTGCCTAAATTCAAGGTTGCAGAAATGCATAAGGTATGTGAAGCCTGTCAATTTGGAAAACAGGCAAGGAAACCATTTCCTAGACATGTTCAAGAGAGTAAGAAGCCATTGGAATTAATCCACTCTGATGTGTGGACTACTAAAGCTACATCTATTGGAGGCTGTCATTACTGTCACTTTTATTGATGACTACAATAGAAAAGTTTGGGTGCATTTTATGAAAAAGAAAAGTGAAGTGTTTGGGCATTTCAAAGCTTTTAAAGCTATGGTTGAAAAAGAAACAGGCTTGCAAATAGAATGCCTAAGGTCAGATGGAGGGGGAGAGTACCTCTCAAATGAGTTTGCAAGGTTCCTGTAGGAGCATGGCATAAAGCAACAATATTCATGCAGTGATACCCCACAGCAAAATGGACTTGCAGAAAGGAAAAATAGGCATATTGGAGAGGTACCTCGGGCCATGCTAAATGAAAAAGACCTACCAAATTATTATTGGGCTGAAGCAGTTGCTATAGCAGTTTACATAATGAACAGGACTCCCACTATAGCAATACATGGCATGATGTCAGAGGAGATGTATACTGGTAGGAAACCAGATATTTCTCATTTGAAAATTTTTGGTTGCATTGCCTATGTTCATGTGCCAGATGAGTTGAGGTCCAAGTTGGATCCAAAAGCTGAGAAGTGCATCTTTATTGGTTATTCTCTATAGCAGAAAGGGTATAGATGCTATAACCCTTCTACTCATAAGTTTACAGTGAGCAGAGATGTTGTTTTTTATGAGATGAGCAGCTGGTATAAACCAGTAAATGTGATTGATGATGTAGATGCACAAAATGGTAGTGCTACACAGAATTCACAGCAGCAATCACAAAATATTAGTGGACCTACAGTGTCCTCTACCAGTGGTTCACATACTTCGCCATGGACAGGCAGATTGAGATCAGGAGAATCTCCTCAAAGCAATGTAGATAGTGGTATGCAGGTATCACGAAAAGGAAAAGAGAAGGTAGATCAACCCATATTTGATGTGAATGCAGGTCACTCTTATGTGGATGGGATGGTGAATCCAGTGGCTCAGAAGAGAGTATTGATGATGAGTTGGGTATTCCTTCTATTGTTACACCTGGAGTAAGGAAGACCAGGGATGTTTTCAGAGCACTTGGAAGTGAGCCTATTTTGCATAGGTCTACTAGAGCTAGGTATCCTGTGGATAGGTTGAAATATGATGGATTTACAGCCATTCACTATACCTATATGGTCAAAGTGATACAGGAAGCAGAACCCACTTCCTTTGAGCAAGCCATGGGAAAAGAAAAATGGGAGAAAGCCATGGATGAAGAAATGGATGCCTTGGAAGCAAATGCTACATGGGAATTGGTGCCTTTGCCTAAAGACAAGAATGCAATCGGTTGTAAGTGGGTTTATAAGATGAAGCACAATGCATATGGTTCTGTGAACAGATACAAGGCAAGATTAGTTGTCAAGGGGTATGCAGAGACATATGGCATTGATTCTGAAGAAACATTTATTTCGGTTGCAAGGATGGCAATTGTAAGAGCAGTCATTGCTATGGCTGCATCAAAGGGATGATCTTTACATCAGATGGATGTAAAGAATGCCTTCTTGCATGGTGATTTGCAAGAAGAGGTCTTTATGGAGCAGCCACCAGGTTATCTTCATGCTATTCATCCTGAGTTTGTTTGTAGGTTGAAGAAAGCCTTGTATGGCTTGAAGCAAGCACCTAGAGCATGGTCTGACAAGATAGGACAATATCTTGTCACTATTGGCTTTTAGATTTCCAAGGCAGATTTCTCACTTTATGTGAGAAAAACAGAGAAAGGTATTATGTTGCTTGTCATTTATGTTGATGATTTGATCATCACAGGTGATAGTGATGAAGATATCCTTCATGTGAAAATGCTATTGAAGCAGAAGTTTGAGATGAAGGATTTGGGAGAGCTGCGTTATTTCTTGGGCATTGAAGTGATTAGATCACCAAGTGGGATATGGCTCTTGCAGAGGCAGTATGGATTGGACATGCTGTCCAAATATGGGATGATAGGCTGTAAGCCTATTTCAGTTCCTTTGGAGCAGAATGTGAAGCTGAGCATAGATGCAGGTGAGCTTCTAGAAGACCCTACTATGTACAGACGCATAGTAGGAAGTTTGATTTATATGACTATTACCAGGCCAGATTTGAGCTATGCTATTGGATTGGTAAGTCAGTTTATGCAGGCTCCAAGGAAACCGCATTTGGATGTGGCTAGATGCATAATCAGGTATGTGAAGTCCACATTACAGTATGGACTATTTTATGAGGCTGGGGTTCAGATACCTTTGCATGGATACACTGATGCTGATTGGGCTGGTAGTATTTCTGATAGACGATCTACCAGTGGATATGTGTTCTCTTTTGGGAGTGCTGCAGTCACTTGGAGCAGCAAGAAACAACCTACAGTTGCCTTGTCGAGCACAGAGGCTAAGTACAGGGGTGTAGCAATGACTGCATGTGAGGTAGCTTGGTTGCATAAGCTACTTTATGATATGCATCAGTCTACAGATGGGCCAGTTGTCATTTATTGTGACAACATGAGCAGTATACACTTGGTAAATAACCCAGTCTATCATGCTAGAACAAAGCACATTGAGGTGCATTATCACTATGTGTGGGAGAAGGTTTTACTAGGTCTTATTAATCTAGTTTATGTCAGCACAGAGGATCAGGTAGCTGACATATTCATGAAGGCATTGGGTGCAGAGAAGCTGCACAAGTTCAGAGACCTGCTTGGTGTGCAGGAATTGGGATTGATCTCGAGGGGGAGTGTTGAGATATCGAGCTCCACTCGTGATATGCCAGGGTGACCGTTGTGCATTTATGTCACCGACTTGTTAACTGCAGATGCGGTTGGTACACCGCCCATGAATACTAGCTAGATGACAGCTATCCTTATGTACTCTAGTTCATGGCTCAGTTAGTATGCCACCTTAGTTAGCTGAGTTTGGTTTGAGACCCACATATAGGGTTCTTCTATTTCTTTGTACTAGAGTTCTTTTGGCTTTCACAACTAAGAAGAGGAAAACTGTTTTCAGCCTCCACCTTTGTGTGTATTCCCCCATTCTGTATGTGAGAAAGCCGCAAGTGAGACTCCTTTCTTCTCTCCCACTATCTTCACACACCAGTCGCAAAACTGATGGCCGGCTGTGTGTTACACAGATAAATCAAGCTGCCCACAAGCCTTTTGTACTTCGCTTCGTCCATCAGTGGTGATGAATCCTCGTTTGAGAGCTTCGCGTCAACCTCCGTAGGGGTACCAACTGTCTTGCACTTAGCCATGCCAAATGCCTTCATTATCTCTCCAGCATACTTTAGCTATGAAATGAAGATCTGTTTCGGCTCCTGCCAAACTTCAATCCCCAAATAGAAATGCATCAGTTCGAGGTTTGTCATTTCAAACTCTCTTCCTAGCAAATGCTTCATCTGCAAGATCTTCTCTTCATGGTTCCTTGTTATGACAAGGTTGTCCACATAAAGGACCACGCTCATACACCTGCCTCCTTCTCTGAAGATATACAAATTTGCATCAAATGGGCTCCTCTTGAACCCGTTTTGCAGAAAGTAGGCATTAATTCATTGGTACCACACTCGTGGGGCCTGTTTCAGCCCATAAAGTGCCTTCTTCAATTTGTAGACTTTACCTTCTAAACCGAGGATATCAAAACCTGGTGGTTGTTCCATGTATACCTCCTCCTTGAGATCTCCATTCAGAAAGGTGGATTTCACATCCATCTGAAACACGGGCCAACTTCCTTGGGTAGCTAAAGCCAAAACACTGCGAATTGTGGTTAGTCGAGCTGTGGGAGCAAAAGTATCTTGATAATCAAAACCATGTACTTGTGCAAATCCTTTTGCCACGAGCCGAGCCTTGTAGTTATCCAACGTGCCATCGGACTTGTACTTGGTCTTGTACACCCACTTGGTTTCGATTACCTTCTTGCATTTTGGTGATCGATCCACAAGGTCCCAAGTGTGGTTCTTCATTATGGAGCCATACTCCGATTGCATACCCTCCATCCACCTATCATCGCCCTGTGCTTCTTCAAGACACTTGGGTTCATCAGCATGGATCACTTTTGTCATCAAAGCATAGTTGACTCAGTATTCTTGCACCCTTCTTTGCTCCTCTAATATCTTGGACCGGCGGTGTTTGGATGGTTCCTCCTCAATGGTTGGAGGTTCTCTGCCATCCAAAAGCTGCTTTACCCACTTCGGGAATGGTCGTTGCTGTTGAGGTTTTGCAGGCTCTTCCTCATCTTCTTTGTCTTGAATCCTCCCAAGCACCGTTGGGGGAGTTTGGTCTACTATTGGTGGCAGTACTCTATGGATATCCTGGTCCTGGTTGTCTAGGAAGGAAGCATCCTCCTCCAATTCATGCGGCTGTTTTGAGAAGACCACATCGCGACTTACAATTACCTTCTTGGTAACAGGGTTATAGAGATGGTAACCCTTCACCTCTTCACTGTAGCCCAAGAAAATACACTTCCGGCTCTTCGGTTCCCATTTGGCCCTGGTAGCATCAGGGACATGCACAAAACAGTCACATCCAAAAACTCAAAAATGTGCAGCTGAAGGTTTCTTACCAGAAAAGGCTTGCAGTGGAGTCATCTCGTTCACAGCCTTCGTGTAGCTACGATTCAGGATGTAAACTACTATGTTACATGCTTCAGCCCAAAAAATCTTTGGCAAATCTTTCCCTTTCATCATACTCCGGCCCATTTTGCAGATGACATGCATCTTGCATTCTACTACTTCATTTTGCTGTGATGTATGTGGTGGGGGTTTCTGCCTCTCGATTCTGTGACTTTTGTAGTAACTTTTGAATTTAGTTGATGTGAACTCTCCACCTCTGTCTAATTTCAGCTTCTTTACTTCCTCCCCTTTTCTTTCTCAACCATTACATGCCATTCCTTGAACCTACTAAAAGCCTCGTCTCTAGTCTTCAGGAAGTATATCCATATCCTTCTACTGTAGTCATCGATCCAAAGCTTCCGTCTCCATCTTTCTGCAGAGGTCCGTAAGTACAAGCTCTAGAGGAGCCTTTGCCCAGCTGGCCTCTTTAGGAAAGGGGTGCCGATGCTGCTTGCCCATCATGCAAGCTTCACATACATCGGGCAGATGTGAAATTTTTGGTAGGTCTGCAATCATTCCACTGTTATGCATCTCCTTCAAAGAACTAAGGTTTAGATGACCAAACCTCTCATGCCATAGCTTAGTGTTCTTCACATCCGCTCGAGCACTGAAAGTTGAGAGTTCATAAATGTTGTTGTGCCATGTACCTTTACCAACGACCTTTCCTTGAAGATCCAGGATCTGTGCACCATTCTTATCGAATTGAACTTTAAGGTCCCGATCTGTGATCGTAGAAATGGACAACAAGTTTCTCTTGATATCTAGCACATAAAGAACATCGGACAACTGTTTTACAACTCCATCTGACTTGAGAGCAATTGTACCTTTTCCTTTTGCTGGACATTTTGCATCATTGCCAACTGCTCGCCAACTGCTACTAGGATGTCATTCCCTACCGGCTGTAGAGAGGTATACCAATCCTTCCGACTCGTCATGTGGCATGATGCACCACTATCAATGATCCAAGGTTCATCCACAGGTACATGAACTGCCTCCGTGCAAATCTCCTCAATTGCTACAAATAGCTCTATTGGTGCTGCCTGTGCGTTGTTGCTGGACTCTTTCTTTACTCCGTTCTTCTCATCTGCAATCTTCTTTCAGCACTCATTCTGCTTGTGCCCTACCTTGTTGCAATAGAAGCACTTGATCTTCTTCTTTCTCTTTTTATCATCAGAAGAAGATGGGTTACCAGAGTCCTTACCCTTACCTTTCTTTGATCCGGTTAAGAAAGCCGAATCTTCTCCAGTCCTCATCTTTTGACGCATCTTCTCCTCCAGAAGCATCACGCTGAAATCCTCAAAGTTGAGGGGCGGATTTTTGTTTTGTGTATTCAAGGCCATAACAAGACTGTCGTACTTTGGTGGGAGAATCCGTATGCACCTTCGTGCTAGATTCTCACTGGTGATGGTGATGCCAATCATAGTCATCTGATCGCGTAGATTCTTCACCCTGGTGATGAACTTCTCTGCTGCTTCAGACTCAAACAACTTCTGGTTCGTGAGTTGAGTCTCCAGATTCTGAATCTGCATCTGATTTGTGGTCTTGTACTGATTTTTCAAGACCGGTCCATGCCTCCTCCACTATGGTGACATGTTGAATTAACACCGTGATGGAATCACTAACACTACAGACAATAAAACACAACACATCTACATTCCTTCTTGTCCACTCGAGAATCTCATCCGTAGTTGGTACTATCTGTTGTCCTGCATTGGCTGGATCCGGTCTTGCAACCGGCCTCACGTCCATCCCAGTAGCTGTGTCCCAAAGCTCGTATGCGCTTAGGATGGTCTTCATCTTGAACTTCCAGAGTGGATAGTTAGAGCCGTCCAACTTTCTACTTTCGTTGAACGGTGGGATTCGCAGTCTTGTAGGCTGGGCCATCTCTCACAATCTGCTCACAAACAGAAACACACTACCAAATCTTCTTGCTAGAGTCCAGGCTCTGATACCATGTAAGAAAATAATACAACGTCTGTGCTCAACAGATAACAGGATCTTGTACGCAAGAGAGAAAACAAGATAGTATGGAGAATCAAAAATTTGATTACTGTAGAACTGATACAATAGATGGCGCTGCCTCCCAACCGTGCGCTCCTGTGAAAGAAGCTTCGATGGCATGCTGGAAACAGTAGAAGACGGAGGCTGGATGCTAAGGAATCAGGGTTGCTGTAGCCAGTGATGAAATGGGCTTCATGGGCTTGCTCTTATATAGCCACTTGTCATAGTCAGTTAGGCTCAATTGGGTGATCGACCCAGTCTGCCCAAAATGGTCGACTGGGGGTCAGTTCTGAAATAGGCCACCGACCACACGATAGAAGCGGTGCACAAAACAGAGCAACTAACTGAGAGTGCTCTCAATGGAAGCAAGAATAGAAGAGGGAGAGAGAGAAACGGAGAGGCACACAAGTTCTGGTGGGTGCAAAACCACCCTAATCTTCTTTTTCATTCATTTATATATGTGTTTGAGTATTGTACATAACCGAGGTAAAGGCACAGTGACCTTTAACCCCCACAACCTCCCACTTAAAGGACAATGTGCCTTTAAGGGAGAACAACCAGTGAGCATACTATGCAATGCCCATCAATACATGACAATACTCAAACCGCTGACTAGGTAGACTCTTCATCAGCATATCTACAGGGTTATCATCTGTATGAACCTTGACAAGCTCTATGCGCTTGTCCTCAAGTACCTCCCTGATGAAATGGTACCTGACCTCAATGTGTTTGGTCTTTGCATGAAAGAAGGGATTTAGTGCTAGCTGAATAGCACTCATGGAATCACTATGCAATGCTGGTACACCTGTATGAATCCCCAAGTCTCCCACTAGCCGATCAAGCCATATAGCCTCCTTGCAACCCTCTGTGGCTGCAACATACTCAGCCTCTGTGGTAGACAAAGAAATGCACTTCTGTGTGCGAGACATCCACGACACTGCACCACCTGCAAAGGTGAACACATAACTAGAAGTGGATCTCCTACTATCCACATGCCCTGCATAGTCTAAATTTGTGTACCCAAGTACACGCATGTCTCCTCTACCAAAGCAGATGCACATCTCCTTGGTACCCTTCATGTACCTCATGATGCACTTAACTTCCTCCCAATGCCTCTTTCCTGGGGATTAGCCATATACCGGCTAACAACTCCCACTACAAATGCAATGTCTGGTCTAGTAGCTATCATAGCATACATAAGACTCCCAGCTGCTGATGCATAAGGAACCTTGGCCATCATGGCCCTTTCCTCATTTGATTTGGGACTATCTCTATGACTCAGTTTCACATATGGAGGCAATGGAGTACTCACTGCCTTCCCCCCCTCCATATTGAAATGCTGCAATACTTTTGTAACATACAAAAGTATGTGAAAGCCAAAGGAGTTTCCTACTCCGATCACATGTGATGCGCATACCAAGAATATGACCTGCAAGTCCCAAATCCTTCATATCAAAGGCCTCATGCAACTTGGCCTTTAATGCATCTAGCTCATAAGTATTCTTGCTAGCCAATAGCATATCATCCACATATAGTGCCAAGATTATCAGGCTATTATTCTTAGCCCTTTTAGTGTAGAGGCAGTGATCAATTTCACTCCTTCTAAAACCCTGGGACTGAATGAAAACATCAAACTTCTGATACCATTCTCTAGTCGCTTGCTTAAGACCATAGAGACTCTTCTTCAGCTTGCAAACTAAATGCTCTTTGCCCTTTTCTTCAAAGCCTTCCGGTTGCACCATGTAAATTTCCTCATGCAAATCCCCATGCAAGAAAGCTGTCTTGACATCCATCTGCATAAGCTCCATATCCTCTGATGCCACTAGTCCAAGCATGCATCTAAGTGTGGTCATCTTCACAACCGGAGAGAATATCTCATCAAAGTCCACACCCTTCTCTTGCTTGAACCCTTTAGCGACCAAACGGGCCTTGTACCTAGGCACATCATCACCTGTGACCTTCATTTTGTAGACCCATTTACATGGCAATGCTTTCTTTCCATGTGGCAAAGAAACCAAGTCCCAAGTCTTATTCTTCATAAGTGAACTCATCTCTGATTGCATAGCATACTCCCACTTGCATTGATCCTCACGCATCATAGCCTCTCTGTAGCAAGAAGGCTCCCCACAATCAGTAAGCATCACATAGTCTACCCCTGGAACAAACCTATCAGGCGGTCTAAACACTCTAGATGATCTTCTCAAGGGCATTTCAGCTTGCTGTCCCACTTGCATATCAGCCACATTTGGCTCATCATTTCCACCGATAGATGATCCATCATCTACCCTTGATTGTATACCTGTGGGAGTACTTGGTGGTACCATTTCTGGCACATTTGGTGCATGGACAGCTTGCTGTCTATCAACATATGCAGGTGGATTCACATCCTGGAAAGTGATTCTCCTCATTGCAACATCCCTCATGGGTGCCTTATGCATCTTCTTCTCATTGAAGACTACATCATGGCTGCATATGATCTTCTTTACTTCTGGATCCCAGAGACGATAGCCCATCTCTCCACTTTCACCATAACCTAGAAAGATGCATTTCCTAGACTTAGGATCTAGCTTCTTTCGAAGCTCTTTTGGCACATGTGCATATGCCTCACACCCAAATATACACAAATGAGAGTAAGAGGGCTTCTTGCCACTCCATGCCTCTTCAGGAATACCACCATCCAAACTCTTACTAAGTGATCTATTGATCACATGCACTGCAATCTTCATTGCCTCAGCCCAAAAACCACTAGAAAGACTTGCATTGGAAAGCATGCATTGCAACCTTTCTTGAATGGTACGGTTCATCTTTTTTGCAACTGGATTTTGCTCTGGAGTACGAGGGGATGTGAGCTCCCTCTTAATCCCACGTGTATCACAGAAATGTTGAAAGTCATGAGAGAGATACTCTCTACCATCGTCAGTCCGTAGGCATTTAAGCGTTCTACCTGAACCAAGGCCAGCCATTTATGAAATACCTGGAACACATCACTCTTCCGAGCTTTAGCATAGGCCCACACTTTCCTAGTTGCATCATTAATGAATGTCACATAGTATTCAGCCCCACCTAATGACCGTGTAGGCATGGGACCACATATGTTTGAATGCACCAAATCAAGCTTTCCAAACTCTTTCTTTCCCCTTCTTTTATGGGCTGATTTAGTCTGCTTTCCATAGAGACAGTGCTCACAAAATTCAAAATCAGAGAAACTCAAATGCGGTACATAACCCAAATGGCATAAGAGTTTCATTCCATTCTGGCTCATGTGCCCCAACCTGCAATGCCACAAAGTCGGCTTGGCTGCTCGGTTATTGCAACAACATGATCAAATACCCCTGATACATGTAAGGGATACAAAGTCCCACACTTGGCACCCCTGGCCAAAAGCATAGAGCCCTTCTGAATTTTCCAACTCTGAAAGCCAAAAGTGGTGTGAAAACCAGCATCATCTAGCTGACCCACTGAAATAAGACTCTTGGTCAACTTAGGCACATGTCTCACATGTTTCAAAATAAATGCAGACCCATTTGCAAAAGAAAACTTTATGTCACCTACTCCCACTATGTCACATGCATAGTCATTTCCAAGATGCACATTCCCTATGGGGAGTAACATGGAATGAAGCACCAGAATTCAAAATCCAATCCTGGGAATATGCATCATCTAAAGTGATAAGTAACTCTGTAGATAAACTAGACATGAAGAGAACGTCATTGTCACTATCATGTGTGACTGCATTGATCTCCTCGATCTTCACTTTTCCTTTGTCCTCCCTTGGACTCTCTTCCTTTTGATTTGCACCCCAATTTGCATTCTTTTTCTTATCCTTTTGCTCTCTTTTCAGCTTGAAGTAATCCTTTTTCATATGGCCCTTCTTGCCACAGTGGTAGCACTCGATGTTTTGTGCCCTGGATTTGCTACGAGACTTCCCTCTTTCTTGGGACTTCCCCTTGAACTGTGTTCTGCCCCTTTGCACATTTAAGGCTGCATCCTGCTTGTTGCCATCCATAGATTTCCGTCTAATCTCCTCGGCCAACAAGCTACCCACAACATCACCAAATTTCAGTACTCCACTAGGTGCAGAGTTACTGACAGCTATACGGAAGGTATCCCATGAGGATGGCAATGAACATAAGAGAAATATTGCCTTAGTCTCCGCATCAAATTTCATCTTCTGAGCCTGAAGCTAGCTGAAAATAATATTGAATTCATTCAAGTGAGAAGCAATGTAGACCCCTTCCTTCATCTACACTTCAAACAACCTCTTCATGAGGTAAACTTTATTAGAGGCAGTTTCCTTTTCATAAGTGGCACACAGTTTCTTCCACAAATCTTCCGTAGTCTGTTCATTTACTACTGTGAAATAAACTGACTCTGCAAGATGAAGTCTAATAGTAGATTTTGCTAATGCATCCAACTCATTCCAATCATCCTCAGACATATTTGCAGGCTTAGCTTCAATCCCTGCCAAGGGTTTAATCTGCTTCTTTTGAATAAGCACATCCCTTATTTGTTCTTTCGACAAAGAAAAGTTTGTCCCATCAAACTTTTTAATGCTAAAAATCTCCTTTTCAGACATGGAAGAGGATGCCATGATGCAAATGAAGCAAAAATCCCAAATGCTAGTGCCTACAAGAGAGAATCACACCAAATACCAGGTGCACCCAAATGTGTATGCCACAATAGAGTGAAATATCACTAAAACTCATGTCTCAAAGCATTTGACTCATGTGCATATACTATGCATCCATATGAGCAAATCTGGCCCAAAAGAAAATGCCAACTGCAATGGCAATCCAAAATGCCAATAAGTGCCAAATGACTCAAGCATAAACACAGTCCACTGGCATATGCATTAATAATATCTCATCCAAGAGAGCATAGCACTATCAGTGCATCACCTACAATGTGTCAAAGCTGTCCCTCAGCATAAAATAGCATCCATGTGCAAAGCGTCCATAAAAATAGCATCCCACAAGGCAATTTGGGCCTATTAGCGCATCCAATAAGGGCCACGATGCATCCAAATGGCCTATAAATCATCCACTGTAACACAATGCACACCACAAATGAGCACACACTGCTCAAACTGCAACCAGAGTGATCTACATAAGGTATGCTCAAGAAATCATAGTCCCACGGTAATGACCGCTACTGAAAATAAATCTTGAGATGCCTCAAAACATGGGTGCCATTGCATAATCGGACTCAGCAAGAAAATATGCAAATATCTCTCTTTTGGTAGAACTCCAAAATCCCAACCGATGAGTGAGAAATGGGAGTCAACACTTATCCACTGCCATGTGGCATAAATCTAAGGTTTCAAAACCTTAGAATGAAAAATGCATAACAGAGAGACGAAATCGAATACATAGAGATCTCTAACTCTGAAAATCCTCCACCGAATCACGTAAGAACTGATAGGTAGATGTTTTTGGGCATCCGAAACGCAATGGGACAGACGGTTTTAGAAACTGTGGTCTCAATCACTGGGTCCAACACACGGACTGAAAAACGTTTTTGGAAATAGAGCTGTTTGTAAACTCCACCAGAATGCGAATAATGAGCAACGTAGAAGTTTTAGGACCTCCTGAGTCCACTAGAACTGACAGATCTGCAAATGGTTGCTCCAAACTTGAGTTCCAACACCCGAGTAGAAAAATGCAGAAACTGACACAGTGAGTCAGAAATCCAATGAAATGATCCCAGATTCAAGAATGAAGGTGTTTCCAAGCTCTTGAAGTGAAGTGGAGACCAAAAGCAAGCAATAGTTGCCTCTACAAGTCAATACGAAGTCTCTGTCATCGAATGGAACAGGGAAAAGCTCAAAAAACGACTTTTTCTTTGAAAACACTTAACAAGCTCTCAAAAACCACTTCGCAAAACCAAAGTGACTTTTCCAAAGGTTCCTCCAAGGTCTCTACAACTTGGATGCAAGTAAAGTCACCCACAAAGCTTCCCACAGAGCTTCTCCTTCCTCCCATAGAGCTGCTGAGCTTCAAGCATTCACGCACGCTCAGCTAGATCACCCGAGCTCTGATACCAGTTGAGAGTGCTCTCAACAGAAGCAAGAATAGAAGAGGGAGAGAGAGAAACAGACACACAAGTTTTGGTGGGTGCAAAACCACCTTAATCTTCTTTTTCATTCATTTATATATGTGTTTGAGTATTGTGCATAACTAGGGTAAAGGCACAGTGACCTTTAACCCCCACACTAACCTACGGTCTCCGTTCGGCCCAGAGCCATCCGGGATCATCCAAGGCTCCAAATGAGCCCCGCAACCCGAGAGTGGGATGCCTCAGAAAATGCTTCATTTACCCTCAATGCAGTCAGTGAAGAGATGCCTTCCCGCACTTGCATGTAGCCTAGTTGGTGGTGTGCCAACTCTATCTGAAGCCGTCCAGCCATCAGGCCACACATGGCCCCCATTTGGTGTCCAAACCAGGACCTACTGGATAACCGAGCTCAAATGCCTTCTCCTCATATGGGGGGCTTACAAGTAGAGTTAGTTGGTTCCCGCATAGTTAAACGAGAGTGTAGCATTGATATCTAATAGAGAGTGCACAGGTACTTGGTGTCTTTACATGTATAATATATGATACTTTTATGACTCTCTTTCTAGTGCATGTCTTATACTAACACATTCATGCATGCATGTAGGACTTGCAACAAGTGGGTACCATGCTTGTCCTGTTTGTGAGCTGGGTTTGAAACTCCTTACACGATACTCCAAACATATGAGGAAAAATGTTTATGAAGGTCATGCTCGCTACCTTCCATTGGACCATCTCGCGCATGAAGGCCATCTTGATCCACCACCACCATATTTGAAGACAAGTCACTGGATTCAGGCTTAGAGGGTGAATGGAGAGGAGCCTTCTCTTGGTATGAAGAGGCTATCCATCTTTCATGAGCTTCCTTGTTGGGGTCAGTTACAAATCAATCATCTATTGGATCCCATGCATATAAGAATGTGGGGGCTACTATTTGGGCACACTTGCTTGGTGCCAAAGACTTGAGAGGAGTGCGAGAACTCTTGTGCGCTATGAATAGGATGCCTTGTATGTGGCCCCAAGTGCATGTTCATGAAGTTGTCCTCCCAAAAGCAACATGGATCCTCTCCAAGAGGGAGGAGGCAGTGGTCAAGGCTTACATTGCCTCTTTTCGAACTCCAATAGGGTACATGCATTGCTTGAAAGGAGCATTTTCGAAGGACAATAAGCTTAGTGGGCTCAAGTCCCATGATTGTCACAAGGTCTTACAGGTATTCTATGCCGTAGGATTAGTGTACCGACAATCATGATGCATTAGTGTAATTATGATTATCTTATATTATTGACAGGACTTCTTTGTTGCTTGGATAGTTCATCCTCCCAATTATAGTTAAAGGGTTCTTACAAGAAGATGTTAGAAATGCTATATTCAAGATCAGTGGTATTGTGAGGTATGCTTACTATCAACTAACTCGCATTGATTGCATTTTCTTCAATTTAAGTTGAATAATCTATAGCTGATTATGAATATACCTTACATGGGCACGTGAAATAGGTGGATATCTAAAAAATAGATCTCCATATCGAGCATCAAGAAGGCTAGGGTGGACTCCATCGAAGCTGTATGCTTGCTTGAGAAGAACTTTCCCTTGAGCATTATGACAATTCAAGTGCACTTGCTTGTGCACATAATTGATGAGGTGGCCATTGCAGGTACCATTCATAGTCGATGGATGTTTTTCTTGAGTAGTTTATGAAAACTTTGAAGGGATTTGTAAGGTAGAGAGCAAGACCAGAAGCAAGCATGTGGCAGAGGGATGGCATGTGCAAGAGTCATTAGTATGTATCACAGAGTTTCTTGCATCAGATCTCGATATGCCATAGGCTTGGCATAACAAGGATGATCATTGCATCATTGGCAAGGTTTCCCAAGGAAAAGGGGCTGAAAGAAAGATGAGTGAACAACAAATGGAGAAATTCAATAAGCTTTGTATCCTCAATAGCAAGGAGATGCAGAAGTGGACTGAGAGATATGAAGCAGCTAAAGTAGAAAGAATAAATGCAAGAAGAAGATTCAGAGTAATATACAGGTGAGTGCAACCATATCCATGGGATCTCACCATTCTCCCCACTCACTTGTCACTTGATTGGCTATAAGTGGCTCTACATAAAGCCAAATGTGATGGAGAGACAATAAATGAGCGTGAGCGAGAGTTATCATCTGGATGTATGATGCATGTAAGTTTCTTACATCTTGACATAATTAAGTAATTATTTGTGGCAATATGTACGCTATAAAATAGATGCATCCTCATTGTTTTAATGATGCTCTTTTGCAGCACAAAAAGTACAGTGCATTATGGTCATATGGACGACATTTTTGCATGGAGCGCATCGATTCAAAGAGAGTCATGTATGATTATGGAGTCATGGATAACATCACACAACCTCTTGATGTAATTAATTAATTATTTATGGCAATATACGCTATAAAATAGATGCATCCTCATCGTTTTAATGATGCTCTTTTGCAGTACCGAAAGTACAGTGCATTATGGTCATATGGACGACATTTTTGCATGGAACGTATCGATTCAAAGAGAGTCACGCATGATTGTGGAGTCATGGCTAACTTCACACAAGATAGCTGAGCAAGTGCTTCGGATACCAATCTTCTCTCCTCACAGTTGGATTATCGTGGGACCATACGCGAAATCTATGGAATTGATTTCAGATGATTTAATATTTTCATTCTTGATTTAAAATGGTTAAGAACTATTTACAATGGTCCCCATGTGATAATGAGGAAAGACAGTAGTGTTTCTTTGCCATAGACTCCACCAAACTTTGGACTGATGAAAGTGATACTTTTGTTCTTCTCAAGCATTGTGAGCAGGTACATACTAATGATTTAATTAATCGAATCTTTCATTTTTAAAGATCAATTGGTACATGTACTTAAGCATAATTTCATATAATTGATGGCATTTGGCACCCATCTTCATTATAGGTGGTTTTTCATCCGGATCATTCTGATCCAAGATGGTGGTACGTGATCCAAGTTGCACCACGAAGAAAGAATTTTTTTGAAGAGGAAGATGCGCATAATGACATTGTACAGGAGGAAGATGGAGATCACAATATTGAGGAAGAGGATGACGATCATCAAGAATCACCCGACTTTATTGAAGAAGATGATAAAGTCTTAGGTGAACGTACGATGCCAAAGTATGATGATGATATAGGAGATCAACTCGGTATAGAGTTGGAGATAGACTTATTTGGCACATTGGACTTGGCTCAAGATGAAGGCGTTGATGTAAATGCTCTTCATTGAATTTTTTTCATCTCAAACTTGGACATGAATATATGAGCTTCAAACTTGATGTACATGCTCTTGTACTTTTAAACACCTATTTCATTAATTTTGGACTAGTGCACTGTCCAAATTCATTTTGTGAGATAATTTTGGATAAAGCATTTCAAAAAAAGAGGCTCTTATAAAACAAAACTTTGAGTCAAAAAGTAAGATTTTAAAAAAGCAAATTAGAAAAAATGACGTGACATGTTATTAAAACTAGAGTACATTAAAAAAAGAGGACTTTATGTTGTTAAAAGAGACAAAAAGTAAGATTTTAAAAAATCAAATTAGAAAAAAAACTAGAGTACATTTAAAAAACTAGAGTACATTTAAAAAAAAGCATGACACATTTGTACAAGAAGTAGATCATATAACTCAAAGCCATATGGTGTTAAAAAACACCTTCCATTAGCTCAGCCTAGAAGATGTCATCTTTTTCTCTCTTGTCTATTAGAACTTTATATTAGAGAACTAAAAAGTCTTTGTGGAACTGTAGTTTCATTTCTTGTCTATTACAGTTACTTTAGAAAACACATAAGTCTATGGAATTAAATTTCACAGTTACTTTAAATTTCTATGGAATTAAATTTCCATCACTTGACTATTAAGTCATTAGAGAGAGCATATGTCCTCGAAAGTGCCTACTATGGCATTGGCTTCATGAAAACAAGCAGAATTTAAACTTGCAGGCCATGATGCGTAACCAGGGCTAACATCGCAAATCTCCTCACAAACTCTCCTCACAACTTGTTTCAAATCTTCCGCCGACTTGTAAGCATTCAACAACTCTTCTTTTCTCTCTTGGCTTTCCTCATCTTCACCATTTTTTTCAATACAGCTTCTAGCCACCGCCATATCCTGTACGAAAATTTAACTCGTTCGCATAAGAAGTACGTGATTAAAAGAAGCGAAAAAGAAAGCTAAGGATATTCACCTCTTCTGCTGAGTTCAAATCAAGTAGCCATGTGCATAACATATCCTCCTTGAATGATTTTCCCTTCATTGGTCCATACAAAAGAGATCTAAGACAGAATTTGAGTTCAGCAAATGAAGTCGAGTAGTAACTAGTCATTGTCTTAGAGGGAAAGTGGGAGAAGGAGAGTGAGGGAGCAATAGCGAGGGATGCACAGTGAGCTGCCCCTCCTTCAAGAGTGATAGAAAGTGAGGGAAGACGTAAAGTGAAAGATGAATACAAGTTAATGAGAAGGACTAGGATGTAAGAAATAAGAGAGTGTTTGTGGAAGGACTACGATGGAAGATTATAAGTGCACTAAGGCACGATGTGTTCGCTATGATAAGGATAAGGGTTGGAATAAAGTGAGAGAAGCATTGGAAATGCTCTACTTTAAGTGAGTGGAGACTGTCCAACTGAAGAAAATTTTGCAGAGCATTGGGAATGCTGTACTTTAAGTGAGTGGAGCATTGGGAATTGAGACTTTGCCATGAAATATAGTACAAATATTACATCATGACATATTCATATCAAAATTCTCATCACAGAAGGTTATATTTCCTAATAATCACATCATCACACATTCATATCATAAAATTGTGTGCATGAAATAAATATATAAATATCATGACTAAATGCCACTTAAGTAACAAGTCAGAAATTGGTGTATAATCAACAAAAACTACATCATGATTCATACATTGCAACAAATAAATGTCAACCATAATATTCATGGAGTAAACAACATCATGAGAATATGCTCCTCATGCATATATACAAACACAACATCATACATGCATCACAACTCTTCTAATGCTTCTAGTGGAGACTGTGGCAACTCTTCTGATGCTTCCAATGGAGGTTGTGGTGCTCTAGATGTACACTCAGTCTCTACTTCTTCTGAAGTATGTAGTGCTTTCAGAGTAGACTCAATATCCTCTTCCTTAAATGCAAGTGGAGGCTATGGCAACTCTTCTGATGCTTCTAGTGGAAGCTGTGGTGCTGTAGGTGTACACTGAGTCTCTACTTCTTCTGTAGTGTGCAGTGCTTTCACAATAGACTCAGTCTCCTCTTCCTTAAATGCAAGCTCTGATATTGCTTCAGTTGCACGTTGTATTCTAATGGCAGCAATTAGGTCTCGAATGATTTCAGCCCTAAACAATTGTATATCCTCCTCTGAATATTTGAGCTCCAAAGAGTCTTTCGATGAGATCTGTCGCTTAAGTGAGAAAATTTCTTTGAAAATCAACATGCAGTTGTAGGCAACTCTCCACCCACAACTATGCCCATCTTCCTACTCTACTACTAAATGCTTTTGGAATTCTACCGAGTCTTTGTACTATCCTGTTTCTCTGATAGCAAATACCAACTTCTCAATCGACTTGCTCATCATGACATATTAAAAAAACTTAGTGTGTCTATTACATAAGGTACATAATATAGAAGTAACAATAGATTAATAGAATACTTACGTTTGCACTGAGCCATGAAAGCCTGGAATCGAGTTAACAAACCAACAATAGTTGTCTTCAAGGTCCCAAAACACCAGACTCCAATGTTTCCTACACGAATAATTAAGAACCATTATTATTTAACACAATGTTGCCAGTATAAGATGAAAATAAAGGTTGCCATGATACTTACATCTCATGATATGCCATAAATAGGACTCTCATGCCATGTAAATGTAAAGGATATAACCATTTACAAACATCGGCTATCGTCTTTCTGCTATCGCTAAGTATAGGAGAAAGGAGGGAATCCAACATATACACACGGTTTTGTACGGCTCTACCAAATCGTGAGATAACTATACTGCATCAACAAATAAATGAATATTAGCTTATTAGATTTAATCAAAATATTGAATTATCAAGTAGAGAAAAAGTTCGTATCAAACCTGAGAATGGCCATCATAACGTTGTTATTGACCTCATTTGAAGCTCTAGAGAGGATTGAAATCTCCTCTCCCCCAAATTCAAGATATTGAGGTCTATGTTGAATCATAACCCTAACATTAAAAGAGCTTCCCAATTCTTCCAATGAAGCCACGTTTGTAGATTTGAGGTCTTCTATCCTCTTTGACTCTTTGACGGCATTCATTTCGCACTCCTCTGAGCCATTATCTATTTGCCTTGTGGGAGGGTCCATAATGTCGCCCTTAATGATTGCTCGAATGGTACATGTTATAAATGCATAGAGATGCAAATCTATATATATTGACAGTGTGGTGTCATTTTGTATCTCAAAAATTTGACCAAGTACCAAAAAGCAATTGTAGCCCACCCTCCATCCACAATTATAGATGTGGCTATTCTCTTGATGTGATACCTGACATGTTATATACTCTATTTGTTGTGCCAAGTCACATTGCCGCATTACTGTGTTGATAGCACCTACTAACTTTCGAGCTGATCTGCACATCAAAACATATAACAACAGTGAATATGTGCATTGCATATCAATCTACATGTCAAGAAGTGACAACAAGTGTAGTCTATACTTACTCTAACACAGTGCCATGGACGGATGTCATTGAGTTGGCAAAGAAGCACTTCTTCGCAAAGATGTCCACGACTACCAGACTCCAATGTGAGCTGCATTATCAATAAAGAATAATTACTGTGTTTGAGATAATTCTAGCAATGCAATAGAAAAAACAAGTAGGGTTTGATGCTTACTTCTCATAATATGTTGTAAAAATAACTCGTGCGTCATTCATAGGAACATGCTTCAACCACTTGCAAACATCCTCTATGGTTTCTTCTTTGTTGCTAAGCACTTCCGAAATATGAGGATCGAGCATATATGAAACGCTTTGTATATTTTGCGGAAAATTTGCTATAACATTACTATATTTTAAAAAAAAGTATTAGCTTCTTGGGTTTAATCAAAATAAGCAAAGTATAAAGCCAAGGAAAAGGCTGCATCAAACCTGAGGATGGTTGTAATGACTTTGACATTAACCTCTTTCTTAGGATTCAAGAGGATTGAAATCTCTTCTTCACCAAATTCAAAAAAATGAGGTTGTTGTCGAATTAACAACATAGCGGTGAATGAACTTCCAATATGCTCCAATAGATTCATATTTTCATGACTCATCTTATTGAGAGAGTAGTCTACATTGTATTCTTCTTCACTTGCTATGTCTTCTACATCCTCCTTCTGCTATAAAAATATAAAAAAGTTATGCGATGTACACATCCCAAATAAAGGCTTAAACAAGCAGATAAGGTTTCATACATGCTTTCATTAGAGTGAGTCTCTCCTCCGCTTGGAGCAAAAATTTAAAAAGTAAGGTTTCATACATGCTTTCATTAGAGTGTCTCTCCTCCTCTTGGAGGAAAAATTTAAAAAGTTATGAGATTTACACATCCCAAATAAAAATAAAGGTTTAAATAATCATAGAAGTATAAAGATAGCATGCTTTCATTAGACTCAGTCTCTTCTCCTCTTGGAGGAAAATATAAAAAAGTTATGAGATTTACACATTCCAATTAAAGGCTTGAACAAGCATACAAGTATAAAGATAAGGTTTTATACATGCCGCAATGTAGTCATATTTTCAGGTTATTTCCCAACGGTAGCAATTAGACGTTGAATACTCTCAGCCCGAAATGCTAGCAGATCGGCTTCTGTATATGATTCCATTTTGACTGGTAACTCCAAATCAAAAATCTCTCTAAGAAACAACATGCAGTTGTAGGCAACTCTCCACCCATAGCTGTGCCCATCTTTTTGCTCCACTGGCAGACGTCTTGAATTCTACTTGGTCTTGTTGCTCCGTGGCTGTTCTGATAGCAGATACTAGCTGATATATGCAGCACTGTCCATCATGACATATTAAATATATTAATATGTCATGATCATAAGATACAAAATAAGAAAGTATCAAAAATAGTAAGAGAATAATTACCTTGGGGAGTTGGCATGATAGCCTTCCATTGAATTCACAAACCACAAACGGTTGAGTTCAAGGTCCCAGACGATCAGACTCCAATGTGAGCTACACAACCAGAATAAAAATGATTATTGTTTTACACAAACTTGCCAAAGAAATAGTAAAAATAAGGTTAGAGTTGATACTTACGCCTCATGATAAGGCATAAAGATGACTCGCACCCCATCTAAATTCAAAGGGCTTAACCAGGTACAAACATCTTCTATAGTCTTTTGAGGAGAGCTAAGAATAGAAGACAGGAGAGCATCGAGCATGTAGACACAATGCTGCACTGCACCAGGAAGCTGAGAAATAACTACACTGCACCAAGAAATAAACAAACATTAGCTCATAGAATTGATTTGCATTCTGCACTAGGAAACTGATATATAACTACACTACTACACTGTAAAAAGGCTTCGGCTATTAGTAAAGATAGCTACAGCTTCCACATCTTTTGCATTCACAAAGCACGTCCTTTGACCCCAGATATATCCCACATCATCATCTATAACTGCTTCATTAAGACGCAAATTAAGATTTTTGATTGATGTGAGTTCATCCTGTTCATCTTCAGCCTCGGGTTCTGAGTCTTCTTCATCTTTCTCTTCTTTTAACGATTTTTCATCCACATTATCTCTCTCTATAGTGGGATGATGCCTTTTTTTACTGCTTGGAACCGTGGCTCTTGCAGTACTAGCCTTTTGCATTTCACGTCGTGGTTTGCTAGCAAGAGCTTCTAGCATAACTGTAGTGGATCGACCTTGATCTTCTTCAATTTTTTTTAATTCCCGTGCACTCAAGGCTTGTGTTTCATCATCCTTAGTTACATCCACCATTTCTTGCTCTAGAAGTTTGCGCTCATGTTCTACACGTTTGTGACAGTGTGCTTGTTCTTGTCCCTGCATCGAAGTCTGAGCTTTTTGATCTCCTTCATGTGAAGATCCTTGAATATGAGGAGCATATTGTGCATCCTGAAAGTACTCAAACATTATCTTTACATGCATCCTTTTTGCCACCACACTAGGAAATTGCTCCCAAGTATATGAAAGAGACTCCTATGCACTTTGCAACTCTGGAAACTTTGATGGTTGAGGAGAAGGCATCACAAAGGTCTTTGAGTCTCTCCTTGACACAACAAAATGAAAACCGCCGACTTTAGGATCTGAACTCTTTGTAAAAATATCCATAAAAGTCTCTTTTGGCTCCATCATTATGCCTACTACAAGGCTTGAAGTCATATCTTTTTTGAAGAAAGTAGCATCCCATGGATCTTCAACACCATTGAACTCCCTTTTTGACATAAGTAGAAAGAGTCTCTTTTCCTTTTGATGAAGAAACCAAGCTCTTCTGCCCATGTGATATCAAGTCCACCTATTAAAGCCATTGGGGCTATATTCCTTTCCTTTCAAATTCAAAGTGACATCAGAAACCCATTATCTGATCTCAGAGTCATTTAGGATAGCCACCACATTAGGTGATTGCTCCATAATCCTACAAGAAAAGATAATGAAGAATTTAGATACATATAAGTAAAGTACAATATACAACGCTT
>NC_141597.1:15052493-15054993 GCF_047967505.1 Dipteris shenzhenensis
TATAAACAAGAAATACAAATTTAGGATTTAATAGTAGTTTTTGCATTATTTGTACAACATTGTAGAGAGATATTTGAAATGTCTTATGTGAAAATGATAGTGCCAGAAAGTAAACTTTTGATTCTCGAATGACAGTTTCATAAAGTAAACTTTTCATTTGGGAAGGATTTTAAGGAATAGTCCAAAAGTAAACATATGAGTCCAAAATTAATGAAATAAGTGTTAAACCGTAAAAGGCCCCAAATGAGCTCCCTTTTTTTCTAATGATCCCCCCAAAAGAAATGCTCTTTCACTGAAAATTATCAAACATCAAATCAATCAACACCAAAGGTGATAATTTGGACGACTGTGCATGCACTTAAATGTAACATAACAACCTATTAAATTTTCACATAGCACCCATCAAGAAGCCAGAAAGAATTTTTCAAACTTGGGCTACCGATTTGCAAGAAATAGAATTAAACACAGAGGGGAAAATGGCTGAGTTAACAGAATTGCAAAAATCTGAATGAAGACTCTGACTCATACTAAAAACGTAGTTGGCAGAGATACATCATAGAGACCAGAAAACAGAGACTGTACAAGCTTCATGAAATAGAAAAACAGAAAAACAAAGATAAATACGAAGCTGGCCATTCAGGCTAAGCAGGTCAGAAGCCCGGTGGTGTGCTTTCTAACAAAGAACTGTAAAGCTGATTGCTTTGACCAAGGAAGGCATCTGCTCTCAGCAACTCCACTCTCCTATTCCTTCAAACCATCCACCATGTCGTCTACGAGTATTCTCAGTAAATTCTGGTCCTGAGGCTCTGTTACTTCATCAAAACTAATAGTACTAGTGCCATTATCAATACCATCACGTTTTGCCAACTCTTCCCACCATTTCTGCCACACGGGGCCGTCACTAGGCAGAAGCTTCTTCGATTTCAACATGGAGCGATCCTTGGTGTGCTTTGCCATATACGCCACTGCCGCTGTCCTGTTCCCGAACACAACCGAATCCACAGGCACAATTTCGAACTGCTCACAGGCCTTCTTGGCTATGCCCAACTGTCCATTTTTGGATGCTTTCAGCATATCCACAACCAAGCGATGAGATTGGCGATGGCGAATAGGATCTGCCCGCTAAAAGAAACATTGGGCAAGAAGAGGATGCTGGCTATCACGTAAACGTAGAGCATGGAACCAGCCAAGAACAACGAGTACTTGCCCAGGGAGGGATTGTAATTAATCTTGCGTTGGAACAGAGCTTGAATGTCTTCCTCTTCTCCCTTGATTATATGGAAAGTGCCTGGATCGGTATCATCCACAACCAAGCAATCGCCCGCCGGAGCAGCCTTTGCCACCGTAGGTTTGGCGTATTGATACTGACAAAGCCTCAACCCCATCACCGCTACAAACATCCCGAGCGTTCCCAAAGCTATCAATCCGGCAACAAACGCCTCCCCACAATTGATACAGCTTACAATGACTCCGAGTGTGAGCAGAAACGGTAGCCATCCTAGCAAGAAGCAGCCCCCTTTGCTAGCTTTCAGCATCACCAGTGGGTGTTCCTGTGTTCTCCCCACCTCCAGAGTGATCACCTTCACTGCCCTTTCTGCATTCCTTCCCCTGCGCCGTCCGAATAGTGGCCCTAGTTCCAGCTCGCTTTGTTGTGTCTCCCAAAGTGACTGATGCTCCCGCACGATGTATGCACCCACCGCATTTCCAACGGGACATTCTGTATTGGACATCAATCCAATATAGCGCAATCCTTGTGGGCACTCCAGCCGGCCCAGTTTATATGCATCCAACGTTCCACCTAAGGAGAACAGATGTGCGACAGGGAATCCGCTGGCTTCAAACAACACAGCCGCTACGCTCAAACTTCCCGGCCCGATGTGGCCGGTCAAGTAACGGTAGTCGTCATTCAGAGCGGAGTACGTCAAACTCTTCGTGGCCGCCTCGGTTCCAAAGGCAGAGATCAATCCGATGAGATCCATCTTCGTATCGACGCGGGTAATGGCATGGCACACGTTTGCAGCCGAAGCAGTAGAACATTGCTGTGCAACTACAAGAAACCCTACCAATTTAGGAGATAAAGAACGGTTGACCGACGCAAGCGAACCGAATCGCCCTCCATTCCTTGCAAGTATAAGGCTCGAATTCTCATGATGCGACTCCTCTGCGGCTGCAGATTCGCAACCCATGGACGGTTCTTGGAGTTACGAGGGTATGGCTAGGAGTGGGGGGCAAGAATAAACAGACAGGAAGGAAGATGGTCCTAAAGAGACTGCTACAACAAAGCTAACTAAGATCTTATCTGTTCACAAGAGGTACGTAGGGATGAGGGAACTACGATCGATCGTACAGGAAACGAAGCTAGCTAGGGGAAGATGTGCAGAGGATTTGGGAAAGGGAGGGAGGAGGGAGTTAAGTACGCACCTTTGGTCCTTCCGTAACGCGCCCACTGAGAGAAGTTTACGTTTTACGCGGACTCAGCAACTTCGTCGGAAACTTTAGC
>NC_141597.1:15062493-15104993 GCF_047967505.1 Dipteris shenzhenensis
CAGGAAGGTTGGTGACCATCAGCACCAACAAATTGCTATAAAGGCAACACAACAACACTCCCATTGTCATCTTCAAATAGCACGATTATCAGTACAACCGACGATTGTCATCTCCAAATAGCATGAATATCATTACAACCGACGAAAGGCAAAGTCATTCCGACTTCTTTTATATAGTTCAGGGAGGTACTCCTAGCGAATGTCGGAAGCAACTGAAAGCCCACCATCACCAAACCGGACTGGAGGCATCTACTTCACAAGGAATAGAGCTAGAGCTGAGGCTGACAGTCAAACAGATCAAGATCTTGACAACATCTTCACGATCTTGACTATATCCCAAGTGGGGAGAGTTCCTCAACAAATTTGATTCATACCTCGGATATTCAAGAAGTTGTAGCTGAAAACACCTAGCGAGACATTCCTTAGAACCACCATGGGAGCACATGGAGCTATAGGCTTATTCATTGCAGCTAGAAGACAAATCAACTTCAATCCCTTGCCACCTTAGACAAAAAAGAAGGCACATGTTCTCCAAGCTACAATAAATTATAAAAGAACAATTTCTAAATTTAAGGTTGTCACCAACTCAAGCAAAGATTGCATGTGAATTCTGTGTAAAAGATAACCATGATAAAGCCAAAAGCCAAATGACAACATTCAGACTACAAGTAGAAAGATGTGTGGCATTCTGACTGCAAGCAGAAAGATGTGTGACATTCTAAGTGCAAGCAAAAAGATGTGTGGCATTCCGACTGGAAGAAGAAAAATGTGTGGCAAGGAATTACAAAAAGACAAAAAAATGGCAATGGAGCAGAAGACACATTTGATGCACCGAAAAAAAACAAGAGCTCGACCACGACAACATATCCTCCTTAGGCAAATAGTAAAATTTCAGTCGAAATGCAATAAGATACTCTCCAACAACCAGAATGCACTATAGCAAAGAGCAACTACATCATGATGAGGAAGAAGATATCTCTAATGTGCATAGCAACACTTTACAATAGAGGAAGGAGACCATCCAAAAGGCAAAAAGCATAGAGCAGGTTGATAATTTTTTTCAAAGAGCTATTACACTCTAAAGTGCAAATCACATTGGACCAACTATTCAATCTTGTACTAGCATTCAGGGAACAATTGTTTCAAGGATTGGAAGGAGACAACAGACCCAAGGCACCAGTGACTATGATAGAAGAAGATGAAGAGGAGTCTCCAAAAATCTATGCATCAACAATAGAAGAGGTAGATTACAGAGTTCCCACAATTAATGTTGAATACAAAAGGCAATGAATACCAAATGTCCTAATTGATGGAGGATCAGGTGTTAACATACTATTTGAGGAGTTATTCAAGAAATTTTGCTGCAAGGAGTTAGCTCCAACACCATTCCAAGTGAGAATGGCTGATCAAAGAAGAATCCAACAACTTGGTATCCTCAAAGGCCAGGAAATTAGCATTTGGAGATTGAATTCCTACTCCATGTTATTAGGTAGACCTTGGCCGAGAGCTGCAAGAGTGAAACAAGATTGGGGAGCTAAGAGAATCACAATAAAAAAAGGTAGGATTTTCCTAACACCTAAAAGAAGGTTTCCTTAGCATATGTAGCCATTGGAAGTAGAAGGTGTAAACATGGTGGCTGAACTTGAGGAGGATGAGGAAGAAAGCTTCGTAAGGTGAAGCCCATATGTAATACCTATATTTGGGGTAGATGTGGCCAAGATAGTCAAATAATACATTACTTGAAAAAAAAAATCACAAGCTATCAAACCAACTGCAAACAAAACACAGTTAGAGAGAATCGGACAGAAGTCGGATGCACTATCTGATAATAAAAATGCCAACACAGCAAAATAGGTAGACAATGAGGAAGGAGAACTTCAAAACAAGTATGCAAGCCATGATTGAAGCAAAAGCATAATTTGAAGAGCATATGAAAAGGAGTGCTAAAGTCAAAGAAGATGATTTAGAAGAAATGAATCTTGGTGGTGATTAGAACAGTCCCAAAACAGTGCTTATAAGCACTGGCCTCAATAGTTCATTCAAAAAACAACTCATGAAATTGTTGGTTGAATACAAAGATGTCTTTCCATGCCAGTATATAGACATGAAGGGTGTAGACCCAAGATTTTTCCAACACTAAATCAACCTAAAAAAAGATGCAACACCTGTGATCCAGCATAGATACAAGATGAACCCTAGCTATGCCAAACAAGTGAGGAGGAACTAGATAAGCAACACAAAGTTGGATTCATATATCCCTTGGACCATGTTACATGGTTATCCCCGATTGTCATTGTACCAAATAAGAATAGGAAACTCAAAATATGTGTGGACTATAGAAAATTGAATGCTTCCACAATCACTTATCCATTTTCACTCCCATTTTGTGACTCATTACTATATGTTGTTGTAGGCCATGAGCTTTATAGTTTCCTTGATGGATTTAGTGGCTACAATCAGATAAGAATGGCTCCTGAGGACAAAGATAAAATAGTGCTTGTAACTGAATGGTGAGTATTTGCATCAAATGTGATGACATTTGGACTCAAAAATGCACCACCTACTTTCCAAAAATACATCCAAAATGTAATACTGAACATCTTTTATGCAAGTATGTTTGGATGACTTTTTAGTGTTTGGAAAGAGGAATGAACACCTTCATCACTTTAGACTATGCTTTCAAAAATGCAAGCTGGCTAGGCTCAGCCTTAACCCTACAAAATGTGCATTTTCTGTGAGGAGAGGAGTCCTACTGGGACATATTATGTCAGAGGAGGGAATGGAAATTGATCCTAAGAAAGTCTCTTCTATTCAAAAAGAAAATCCACCAAAGAATGTAAAACAATTACAAAGGTTTGTTGGGCAAGTCAAATGGCATTGTAGATTTTTGAGATACTGGGTTGAGATATGCTATCCACTTACAAAGCTCACTAGAGAACAAAAGCCATATGTATGGGGAGAAGAACAAGATGATGCTTTCACTATCCTTTAAAAGATGTTGGTCATAGCACCCATATTTCAATCTCCTGATTGGAGTTTACCATTTGAGGTCTTTGTAAATGCATCAGACACAGCTGTTGGTGTAGTATTAATGCAGCAAAGGAAAAACAAATTGTTCAGACTAGTGTACTATGAAAGAAGGATCCTCACAAAGCATGAAAGGAACTATGCTGTCACAGAAAGAGAGGCACTTGGGATGGTATATGCACTGCATAAATTCAGACACTACCTGCTAGGTAACAAAATTAATTTTCGTGTGGACCACCAAGCACTCATATATTTGGTCAACAAACCACAACTCACCGGCAGACTAGCTAGATGGATGCTCCTACTCCAAGAATTTGGCTATACAATTGTACATAGACCTAGGAAACAACACGCTATTGTAGTTTATCGCAGCAGACTGACATCCAATGAAGATTCGATTGGTGTTCCAAATGATCTACCTGATGATGGCATATTTATGATCAAAATAGAAGATCCTTTAAATTGGTATGACAAAATTCTATTCTTTATAACTGATGGTCTCATCCCAGAATCCCTAACCAGAGATCAGAGAAAAAAGCTTGTCCTACAAAGCAAGCCCTTCCTAGTAATTGCTGGAGTTCTATACAAAAGAGGGATAGACCAAGTTATTAGTTGATGTGTCCAAACTCATGAGCAAAAAGCTATTCTGGCAGAGGCACATGGAGGATCAGTAGGAGGACACTTTTTAAGGAAAATCACAGGTAGAAAAATATTGTAAGTAGGCCTTTGGTGGCCCATAATCCTAAAAGATGCTCATAACTATGCAAAATCCTGCTTACCCTACCAAAGAGATGATAGGCCATTGGATGTTGATGACAGGATGCCACATTAGCCCATCCTTGCATTAGAAACTTTTCAAAAGTGGGGGCTAGAATTTGTAGCCCTATCAAACTAGTAGCAAAGTATACAAGTAACCAATACATACTTGGTGCATCTAATTATTGCACAAAATGGGTGGAAGCAGTAGCCCTTAAGGATAACAAAGCAAGAAGTGTTGCATACTTCTTATATCATAATATCATTACAAGTTTTGGTGCACCTATTGAAATAGTATCTGACAGAGGGACATCCTTCATCAACAAAACAATTAGGAAAATGACAAAGCTCCACATGATGCTACACAAAAAGTCAATAGCTTATTACCCTCAAGGAAATGGTCAGGCTGAAAGTACCAACAAAATCATGAAGAAGATATTTAGGAGAACAGTGGATGGCAATCCCACTAATTGGGATCAGAAACTAGATTCAGCTCTATGGGCATTGAGAACAGCCTACAAGGTAGCCACAGATCTACTCACACCATTCAGACTGGTCTATGTTTATGAGGCTATAGTTCCAATGGAGTTTGTTGCAAGAAGCCTAAGAGTGGCTATAGAGCACAGGATTTCACTAGAAGATTCAGTAAATTTCATACTACAACAATTATTACAATTAGATAAAGACAGACTTCAGAGCTCATACAACATTGTCGACATCATTCAAAAGAGAAGAGTTGCTTGCATCAATAGAAATATCAAATTCAAATTGTTTCGGAGGGGTGATCTAGATTTAATGTTTAACACAAAGCTAGGGAAGAGATCAGGAAAGTTCAAGCTAAGATATGATGGACCTTTTAGGGTAATGGAAGTTTTTTATCAAGGCACATTCATCCTAGCTGATCTTCATGGGAATGTTTTTGACAAGCCTATCAATGGATTTTGGCTCAAACTGTATGTGGGTCCTAATCCATCAGAATTCAAGATTAATTTGGTATGTATCCAAGCCTATTCGAATATTTATCAAGTTGTGAGTACTATCAATATGATACAGGTAGCAAATGCACACTGCAACTACATATGACAACAATCTGACATGCCCAAAGAGTAGACAGATGCAAAAATTTCATAGTGTACACCACTTGAGTGCTAGCCAGTTGTTGCTGAATTTCAAGATATTATTGGCTTTGTAATGCCAACTATCAAAAGCCAGCTAATACCAATCAATGCAATGGCTATAATGCCCTGACAGACCCAAAGTACAAGGAGCAAAAAGAAATAATGACAATAGAATTCACAGAAGTGGCTCTAGCAACAGAAGCTCATGATGACATGGAGACACAAGCGATAATAGTGAAAAATTAGAAAAGACAACAATAGTTGTCTTTCACATAAAACAATACGATTGCTCTTCAAATCTTGATCCGACTCGACAGGCAGGAAGAACAAAGATATTCTGACCAATTCCCAAATCAACTGCAATGCCAACTGAACTTCGCCAACCACCCCGACACCTCCAAGAACCCACCAAGAAAAATAGGAGTGCAGTCTCACATGCTTAACATGGAGCAATGGCCGCGACAATCAGCCTGCAAGGATTGAGCCATTCACAAAGTTGGAATGGTAGGCACACTCCAGAAGCAACGTGGAAAGACATCCATGACCATGCACTTTCATCTGGGCAAAGGAACCACCCCATCCGGATGACAAAGGACCGGTAGGCCCAATACCTCGCAATTCGATCGTAAGATAGCATACAATGATAACAACGAGTCCGCCGACCATAGTTCGATTGCCCTTAGAGTCCTCGTTAGTAGCTTCCACCGATAGGTACAATAAAATACATGGGATCTGATTGCACTCTGCCCAATTCCGATCCAACCAAGATCCGACTCCGCAAGGCACTAAACAAAAAAGGCTTTTCGATGCTAGCCTGACGTGCACCGACACTTTTGGGAGCCCAACTGTACATCCAACACCACTTTGACCAATCCCGATCAGATAGAATTTGACCCCACTCCACCATTGCTATGCCCACATACCTCCAACATTTCTGACCACGAGCGCCCAGCAACATCTATCAGACCACAAGCTAGTCGTACGGGATCCCATCGACCCTCGACAAGGTCTGTCACACATTTCGGGCACATACGTCCTACATTCTGTTGCATTCCGACCCCTCACACGTAGTAATCATTCACTTCCATCAACATTCATTGGCTACTTCCAATATTCACAAGTGCCAACTGTCAATTACAAGCAGCACACACACTTCAGCACAGATCATAGTCTATGATCTCAAGTCCTCTCCGACACTTTACTCACACTTTGAAGATACATTGCCCGTCTATATGGCCCCGAAACGTTCACTCACTCTTGCCAATGCATCAACAAACATAGGATCTAGCTTGCAGTTGACATTGCTGTCCAAGAAGACACGATGGGGAAGAAGAAAGGCCACATGCCCATTTGAAAAAGCCCTCGAAATAAAGACATGGAGGACCCTGAAGACAAGTTAGATGAAGAATAGATCATACATCCAGCAAAGAAGAAGATGATGCAGACCAAGTTCAAGGCATTTTGTGTGTCCCTCGACCTGACATAGCATAGCAAGTGGCTACAGAAAATCGACCTCTTGGATTACGTTACTTTGCCCTGGAACACAAGGAAATTTCAGCCTGATGCGATGAAGCTGTATGAACACTTCCAACAGACTAGAGGCATGATCGAACCTATGCTAATGGCAACGCTGACTATAATCTTCAATGTCTTGAATCTTCCCCTCACACAAGAGGAAGACATGTACAAGAAGAATGTGGAGGATCACATGCATAAAGAATTAGGAACTCCAAAAATGGCAAAGAACAATTTCTTTGTCAACAAAGTCCAAGAACTTGCTCAACACCAGCAGCTTGAATGGTACTTAGAAAGGGTTCAATTGCTTGTCAAAACAAACATTATGAGTCATGAGAGCTATGCAATCATCAAAGTAGTAGAGAAAGGCATGAAAATTTCATGGGAAAATGTGCTCCACTCCCAAATGATGGCTGAGGTGTCCAGGAAAGACCTCAGCCACACTAACAAGCACTCCAAGGTAGCCCCTTTCATTAATGCTTTATTTGACTTTGCAAACAAATCTACAGCCCATCCTCATGAGATTGTTGTGCAATAAAGGGAAGAAAGAACCAAGGCGGGTCACGATCCACATGAAAACCCCAAAGGGAAGGCCATAGCAGTGCATCAGCTAATTGAGGTAAACTACAGTACAGAAGAAGCAAATCAAATGATATGTGGGAAGCCTCTTGCTGACACTCTCTGGGATACTCCAATTGGAGGAGAAGAATTGTTGGCCGGACCTTTGACACAAAGAAAGCCAAGAAGACAAAGCTTACAATGTTGGAACACTGAAAGGAAAGAGTAGAGTGGACACAAAATCAGAATACTTGCTTATGGAATGAAGAAGAAAGAGGTCCTTAAGTAGGCACCTCATACAAGGTCACTGACATCACTGATGACCTCAAAGCTCCACAATCATCTCCTCAATCTACTCCTAGATTCACTCAATCATCCTATGTGGCTTTTCCACCACCTAACTGTGCTTGTGGGCACCTAACTGTGCCTCTAGCACTCACACATAGAAACATAAGGTGTGCCTGAGGCATACACCTTGAGATATCCCAACAAACCCCCCCTCAAGGAAATGCCTCAGGCTATGTCAAGGATACATCTAGTCTCATAGTTTCTCATGCCATCTCATGGTGGTCAAGGATAAATCTATGGCTAGGTTCTCATGCTAGCAAGGGTTCCCTTGGGTGTAAGGTAAACAGAAAGGGATACAGAAAGACCTTCCAATGGTTATCACCCCTGCATGTACATGCACACAATGTCTGCAGGAGGTACCATGGAACAAAACATACACATGGCCTACATCATAAGGTGACCAGAGGTGTTTACAAAACACACAAAACACAATAGTTTATTTTCATTCATTTTGGAGGACTATCCAGGCTGAGTACCTTGACATAAAAAGAGAGATCTGGAGCATACATAGAGATGTTTAAAATGCATAATCTTCATGGGATGCCTCATCTTGTGGAGGCAAAATATCCATGTCAAGGCAAGGTCTTACCACATGGACAGTGTCTAGTGCCTTATAAGATGGTACTATGATAGAACAAGTGGATCTAAAAGTCATATCCTTCAAGAGAACAATTATCTTGTCATGTCCATAGTTGTGTAGAGAAGCATATCTTAGGTATCTGACCTTCATCTTTTTCTTGTACTTGGAGTCAAATAAAAGTTCCATGAGAGGGTAGATCTCTATAGTTGCTTCCTTTTTGGCAACCATTGTTTTGGCAATCTTCAACAAGGAAGTCAGGTTGGCATTTTCATCCTTTGTAGAGCATAACAAGACATTGCTTTATGTTTTGGCTTTTCACATATTTTGCATAAGCAAGCCATGAGAGGCTCTAACCCAAGTATTGGGTAGTGTCTTCTCTCTTACAGGGCTTAGAATAACAATTGAAATGCTTCAAAATATAAGCATTTAATGTAGCAAATAGTAGTGACTAGTTTTCAAACAATGATGCTACTTTTTGCATGCTTCATAGGAGTGGATGAAATAAACACTTTCCAATCACAACCAGGTCTAGCAAGTCAAAACAAAACTGAAGCAACACTTGTAGTGAAGTTATTGAAAACTTCAAAAGACCAGAAATGCTAGAGTAGCATTTTATGTAGCATCATTTTCAAAAGTATGTCAAAACTGTCAAAACTAGAGAGCTGAACTTGGAGGGCTCATATCACACTCTTCAAAGCAAAAGAAAGGGGGCTTTCTGAGGCAAAAGAAAGCTGGTATACCATAGTAGATCCTCTGGGAAGAAGAGGCGAAAATATGCATCAGGTCGCCTTCACCTTCTTGAACAAAGTTGACTGGTTTTTCTCTGTTTTCTCCTTCAATATGCAGCCATTGCTGCTCAGATTTCAGCACAAGGTAGATCTAGGTATGGAGAATCTTGCCCTGGAAGGAATTAGACAAAGACAGAGTAGGCGCAGAGAACTTGCAGCAGAGAACTTCGATGATCTTCCTGTAATGGCGACGAGCAGACGCAATGATTCGTCCATTCCTTGCAGCCAGGAGTTCGCCCCAACTAGGTGGATCTTCAGCTGGAAGGGCGTGGGAAATGAGTGAGAATTGGAGGAGAACAAGCTTAAGCAAATTTTTGGAAGAAGAGGGAGAGATGGTGAAGAAGAAGAAGAAGATGATGATGATGATGTGGCAAAAATGGGCTCAAGGGGGATCAAATGGCTCTGATACCATGTTGGAACACTGAAAGGAAAGAGTAGAGTGGACACAAAATCAGAATACTTGCTTATGGAATGAAGAAGAAAGAGGTCCTTAAGTAGGCACCTCATACAAGGTCACTGACATCACTGATGACCTCAAAGCTCCACAATCATCTCCTCAATCTGCTCCTAGATTCACTCAATCATCCTATGTGGCTTTTCCACCACCTAACTGTGCTTGTGGGCACCTAACTGTGCCTCTAGCACTCACATATAGAAACATAAGGTGTGCCTGAGGCATACACCTTGAGATATCCCAACATACAACACATAAGATGCCAGTCCCCAAGCCCATAGTGTAGATCAAAGACACTAAAGAGGATATTGAAGCAGACATGTTGACACATCCAAAACATATAGCAGATAGTCCGGTGACTCCCACAATTATGAAGCAAAGAACCGCAGCTGGCACATTGGGCCAAATTTCCAATTCGGAGGTTGCGCATGCAATGACCATTCTCAAGTCATTCCATGACTAGTAGCACAGTGTTCATCTCACCTTAATTAGACAGATTCATGACTTTCAAAAGAAAAGAGATGTAGTCATGCACCAGCTCAACATGCAGTAGGAACAACAGAGGTGATTGGAGGAGTCTCAAGAGGAGTTGGAAAGACTCAAGGAGGAATGTTCACAATGCAAGGACTCCCAAGATTAATAGGTTTCCAAGCTATGTGCTTAAATGGAAATTCAAAAGGAATGTCTACCAACCATTATAAAGTGGTTAGATGATGTTGTCTCTATGCCAACATGGACTTAGGTAGAACAGCTATGTTGTCTTTATGCCAACATGGACTTAGGTAGAACAGAATGTGTGTGTAAGAGTAGCGACAAAGCTCCGCTTGTACTTGCATAAGGCTATAAATAATCCCTTGAAGAAATCCAACTTGCAAGTTCTACATGTAAGGTCTACATACGACTTCTACATGCAACTCCTACATGTGACTTGTACATGCAAGTTCTCTATACAACTTCTACATGCAACTCCTACATGCGACTTGTACATGCAGCTTGTACATGCAAGTTCTACATATGACTTCTACATGCAACTCCTACATGCGACTTGTACATGCAACTTGTACATGCGAGTTGTACATGCAAGTTCTACATACGACTTCTACATGCAACTCCTACATGCGAGTTGTACATGCGAGTTGTACATGCATGTTCTACATGCAAGTTCTTGATGCAACTCCTACATGCGAGTTGTACATGCGACTTGTACATGCAAGTTCTACATGCGAGTTGTACATACGACTTCTACATGCAACTCCTACATGCGACTTGTACATGCAAGTTCTACATACAACTTGTACATGCGTGTTCTACATGCAAGTTCTACATGTAGAGAGAGAATGTGTTACACTTCCTACATGCAGAGAGAGAAGCTCTCCAACTTGTATATATACCCCATAATGGAATGAAGCCCACACTCTTTGGGGCATTATGTTGAGTTTTACTTTGGTATTCTAAGCAATTGTGTCAAGTGTCCATGCTTCCTTACACTCCACATCCAAAAGCATGTCCTAACCTTGTAACTCCTCCTCCCCTCTCCTTGAGCCTAGTAGCAAAATATATCATGCAAAGCATGAGAAACAAAATACCCTAGGTGGGCAAAAAACCTACTCATATCAAGTTTGAAGCTGAAAGTGCCACCTCGAACTTGTGGTCGATTCTAATAAAAAAAGGGGAGTCACTCCACTCCCTAAGGAAAGTAGTCCTCTTGGTAGATTCCACTCAAGAAGACCCAGGCATGCTCACCCAAATGGCCATCAAATTGTGTACAATAGTATTTGAATACTTGCCAATGTGTGTAAAGGGTGGGCCTAGGACTAGGGCCTGGGAGCAATCAAGTGCCTTTGTACATCTAGATATCCAAATATGCCATGCCAAAATGCTCATTGAAATCTCGTATTAACATGTACCACATCATGCAACTGATGCATGCTTTGGAAGGTTCCCCAGGCCACTACATGAAATCATTCTTACATTCTGAAATTTGTGGATTATCAAGATTTATAGCTTGATTTTGATTTGTGTATTGAATTGTTTCAATCTATGTTTTTGTTTTTATAGATTATCTCTTGTGTCCTCCACTTTAAGGTTAATAATCATACACTATTGTCTAAGAAAAGCTAGAACTTTCCCTTTACAATTTATGCCTTTGGAGGTATCCTGCTTAGCCAATAGACATCTCCATCCTCTTTTAAATCCATCCCCGCTTGATGTGTTTTTGGGAAAGAGGACGCGATCAATCAGTCAACCTCTCTAACAGGGGATGGGTATGTTAAGCAACAAGTTCGATAGATGATTTGTTTGGACAGGTAGATGCTTAAGATCATAACTTACAAAATTATTTCCAATTCCATATGTTACATAAATAGATATCAAAAGCATAAAGAGTACTCATGTATTCACAAAATGTGCTTTAACAACTTGGGTGTGGCCCTAAACACCTTGGCTTTAGTATGACCATGTTAGACATTTGTGCATTTATTGGGTCCTTTCCTTGCTAGTTTACAAAGTCTAATCACAAGGCTAGGCATCTATCTTTTATTTATGTGGTTGCACTATGATTCGTCTTATATTTACTTGATTGCTATTTTGTGGAATGTGATCGATGGTATAAGCATTCAAATTTTATTTACTATATAGGCTACAATTATTCTACCTACACTTCTACCTTGCTCATTCGTGAAGTGTGATAAAAAGAATAGGCATTAATTTTTATTTACGTGATTGAATACAATTTTTTTATTGTTTATTTACGTGGTTGCACTATGATTCGTCTTATATTTACTTGATTGCTATTTTGTGGAATGTGATCGATGGTGTAAGCATTTAAATTTTATTTACTATATAGGCTATAATTATTCTACCTACACTTCTACCTTGCTCATTCGTGAAGTGTGATAAAAAGGATAGGCATTAATTTTTATTTACGTGATTGAATACAATTTTTTTATTGTTATATCCCTTTACGTGATTGGATATAATTTCTTTACCTTTATATCCCTTGATGTTCTGCCTTCCTGGTTTGCATAGTGGGATTTGAAGGGCTAGGAATTAATTTATTATTTTCTCTATCAAGCCTTTCATATGAGGAATCTTGTCTAAGCAATATTGTGCCTTTGACTAAACTCATTTTTAGAGCCATTATGGAAACAGTTGTGGCATTGTTCGCAATATCAATTGTAGTTTTTTATTGAACTATGATACCTGTGCTTAGAGCTCAAGATTTCCCACTGCTGAGACTTGTATTATCCCCTTTATCTTTCAAATCTCTCCTCCTAGAGGTATGCCTAGGTGCTCTGAGGGTTGGTCTAAATCCTATAAGAGGGATTGAATTGGCTTCAATTTGGACACCCTCTACCACAGCAGTTCATTTTTTAGTTGGCTCTATTGCAACTGAATTTGTGTTTTTACTCAGAAAAGTTGCCAAATGCCATTTTGGGTTGCTAGGTAGGTTTTTTTTGAGTGAGAGTGTGTCTTTCTGTTCCTTTTAGAGTCTCAATGATTGTGTATGCCGTGAGAAGGTGCTTTAGTAACAAGAAAGAAGAACACAAAGAGATCTTTTAGAGGAAGAAGGAGCTCCATTTGATAAAGGGAGGTTACAGAGCTCAAAAAAGACCTCATCTAAGAAGTGTTTCAAGGCTCTAGAGAAAAGAGTCATAAATAGATTAGATAACTTGAGTAGTGGTGGCTCGAAAAGGACCACCAGCACTTGTGAAGAAGCTCAAGAGAGAGCTTAAGAAAGCTCTTAAACTATGTTGAGATTTGGTCTAATACTAGCTTGAAGGAAGCAATGAAGCTTGAAGATGGGTTGAGAAGCTTGCAGGAGGCAAGCACAAACACTGAGTAATGAAAGCTTCAAGGGACAAACAATGGCTAGTGGAGGCTCTTAGGCGATGGCTGTAGCTTCAAAAATGGCACTCAAGGTTATAGTCTAGAAGACCATCATGACCCAACAAAGACTCTATGGACTAATAGAAGCAGTCAAATGAGCTTTTGGAGACACATCCTGAAAGGGAAAGCTCTATGAAGAGTATATTGAATGGTGCAATCATGAGCAAATAGAAGGAATTGAACATAGGTGGGCATCTTGAAAGTGGAGCTCATGAAGTTGACCAATAAAGAAGGAGATTTCTATAGGCCTAAGGAGAAAGAGGAGCTCAAGTGGTGGGTGAGCAAGAGAAACAAAGGAAGAGAAGGTGAGAAATAGAAGAAGGGCAACTCGAAGAGTGGATGTGCAGGGCAAAGACTAAGTGGCATGATAGGGCAAAGTCCTTTTCACAAAGATACCCTAACTTTTATGGCAAATACTCTTCTCTCTCTTCCCAAGGTAAGCCCCTCTCTCTCTCTCTCCCATGTGCTATTCTAAAAGTGAATAATAGAACACAATTTGGGCATTTAAAAATTCCCCAAATCTCCATGTCTCATTTTATTGCACACTTTTTTAAAGCCCCCTCCAAGGGCCTTTCCAAGGCTCTTATCCCTTCCATGTGCTCTTCAACCAGGAATGTTTTTATTGAAGCTATGCTTATATATTAATATAAAATCTTGGTGAGGATTTTCAAGCTTATTTTTTTAGTTTCACAATATTGGTAGAATGTAGTTCTTTTTTATAGTTTTTCTTTTGAATTTTGAAGGGAAAAATGTAAATACTGGTGAAACTTTTTTTGCGTGAACGTTTCAAATCTTGGCAAATGTTTCAAACTTTTATTTTTATTAGGGCATAAAACTTTCGTTGGCAATATAAAAGTTTCGCTTCTTAACAAAACTAAGTTGAAAAAATCATCCATGTCTTCGAGTGCACTAGAAAGTGTGTTTCAAGTTTTTTGCAAAGACGTTGATTTCATCCATTGGGGAGGCTCCAAACCTCCAATCACATTCTATTGCACACTTCCTCCACAGTGTCCCAAACTTTGTAGGAGCATTACTATTTAATCAAAAATCAAAATTCCGATGTTTATGTAGCAAAATGGAGTGAAAATCATGCTCTTTATAGTGAATTACTCATTTGGAATTTTTAGGAAACTTGGTGGAATTGGAATTATAACTCCAAGTGTCAATGCTTGTGTTTTCATAAGATGACATCCATGGGAGTATTTTGTGTGCTAAACACCCTAGTGTTTGATGGGAACGAATTCCACATCTAGAAAGATAGAATCAAGGATCTCTTTATCAATCAAAAGGTATGGATTGTTGTTGATGGAAAATTTTTTGCTCTAGCACAGAATGACCCACAAGCATAAAAGGATGCCTATGATGAGATGAATGCCAAAGCACTAGTTGTGTTCACATCATTGACTGGTTCACATTGCCACATTATCTGGACATGTAATCATACCATTTAGGCACACCACTTTAGTAAATGCAATGCCACATGTCACTTGCCACCTCAATAGTGACACCTCTGTAGGTCCAGTCAGGAGCATTACCCAATCAGCATGTCCACCTCATCTACCTAGTCACCACTACCACATGGAAGAGTGCCAGCCACACACATTTGCCTCTACACAAACACACAGTGTAATTAGTATGTGACATGAGAGGTCACATCACACTCCATCCACCATCATTTTTTGCCCTCTCTTGTAACCAATATTTGGCTATCCTTCCAAGGGCCGTATCTTGTGATCCAAAGGGAATTTCATAGCGCTCCAAAAATAAAATTGCTCGATAGCTCACGCTCAATGCTATTGTCACCTTAGATTTCACATCTGATATTTCCATAGGTCAGCATCATTCAATCCTCATCCTCGTATCCACCTCATGATCCATTGTAGTGCACCTAGTACATAAAATGAATCCAGATAAAATTCATTTGCTGCATTTTATAATTTGACATGTAGTCTAGTTGTAGACTAGACATGTAGTCTAGTTGTAGACTAGCACCGCCATAGAGGAGATCAAACTCCACCAAGCCAAGTCAACCATTGCCACATGATGCAATTTTATAATTTGACATGTAGTCTAGTTGTAGACTAGCACCGCCATAGAGGAGATCAAACTCCACCAAGCCAAGTCAACCATTGCCACATGATGCAATTAGTTCCCACCGACGTCAATCCCTTCGGTTCTATCATTGTTGTACACATTCACACTTTGAAACGAGCTCAGTCCCTTGGCAGTCTTAGTAGTTCACTACAACAACCTGACACTTGGCAGAATTCTCCTTCTTAGTTTCAATATTGTTGCATTCTTCTTCCACACATATGCCACCCATCTAAACTCACAAATTGTTGACTATTTTTTGGCATTGGTTCCTGTACACATGCATCAACCTTGTACAGCCCCTTGGCTACACCCGATACTCAATTTTCATCATCTTACAAGCTTGATCTTTGGCATACACTTGTTCTCACATGACTTGGTTTTGACAATTTAGTATAAGCCCCCCTGTGGCAGCTCTCACACAGTGTTCTCATGGGTAGACACTCTCGTTAGTACATGGGTAGGCCTCTTGGATAGAGCACCATATTGCCTCTAGCATGGAGTTATCCATATCACAGAGTTGATGTTACACCACTCATGACTCTCAATGAGATCTGTGAGTGGAAAGAGAATTTACTACAACCATTCATTGCCACAGGGTATGTACGAGTGTATGATGTTGACTTAAGCCTCATTGGTCTGAAGAGATTGGATGCATATGCTTCGAATGCTAGCATGGATCAGCCCGTAGTTCTGATCATGCACATTTGGCAGTAAGCCCTCAGCACAAGACACATTTAAGCCCTCAAGCACAAGGCAATCCTATCTACATCAGCATAGTCTGATCCCTATGAATACAGCCATCACTCTCATGCATGGATATGACTCCAAGTTTTGCCACAGATGCTACGGATACCCAACATGATTTTAGCTATGATCATGTAGCTATTCAGTAGGTAAGTCCTTAATACGAGGCATTCACATCTTCTACCGCATGCAGAGATGCATGCCACAGTGCATTCAGCTCTTCAGATGATTCCATTATAGCATCATCACTGATGCTTTCACCTCTGACACAATTTCCATGAGTAGTATAGATCAGCAGATCAGTCTTCAGGACATTCTAACATCGTCTCAATCATGCCACATTGCACCACCCTTGGATCCAGTTACCACCACACCTACAATGATCCAGTTATCACCACCTACAATGATCATCATAATTCCTCAATATGAAGACATTTATGCATCATTGCAGTCATGCCCCAGTGCAATGGACATCATCAGGTTCAGCCATATCACAACCTAGGGAGACTCATTGTTTCATCATGCACATATGGCTGTCGTATACATTGCATCTTGATGTAGATTAGTGGTTAGATCTAGGATTACAGATCAGTCCCTACATCAGCATTCGGCACTTCATATGCCTCAGCGATATCATATGTTTTTTTAGTTGTATTTTAGGCTTCTAGGCCTTTACACTATCAGCTCCCCACCTCGAGCCTATGGCATATGCTACATCCCATGCTGATAGATGTTTAGCCATGCACTTATCAGACAACCTTTAGCTCATGATAGTTGTTGTACCTTGTCAGTCTCATGAACCTATTCTTCAACAAAGTAGTGTATCATACCTGCACCTTCGGCCCCAGTTTTTAGCAAAGTAGTGTATCATACCTGCACCTTCGGCCCTAGTTTTTCAACCTCTGGATCACTCTGTCCACACCGACTATGTGGTCTTCTTTGAACCCGCATAATACCATAGAGATTACTATCTGGCAACATACCTACTATAAGTTCTTTTGGGTTAGTGACATCCTTATATGTCACAACCTACCAGATTCTTTCTCCATAGCTACATCGACTAGCCTCACATCCAAATGCCTCTTCTTCAGAGCAGTTGCACAGTCCATGGTGACTTATGACATGTTCAGCCATGACATGTTCAGCATGTAGCCATACATGCAGTTCTCCACGCAATCATATTTTGATCAAGCAGTCCTTGATCTAGGTGGACTTGACTTTTTGCATATTGCCTTCCTTTTCCCTTTGTCCTATCTTCTGGGTTTTATTCCCAAAGGCAAAGGATGACCCACAACTTAAGAGGGGAAATCCACATGATGTACATGATCGTAAGTTGTACTCATTGTACATGCTTACGCTACATAGTCACTGTGCTCACACACGCACATACTACTTTGATTCTTTTCAGTTTTTGATGCTATCATATGCACCAAACAAAATCCGCAAAAAGGTCTTGTACATGCACCCTCTACTTACCCAGTGCAATTTTAGAAGGGGTGTTGAGGAGGGTGTAAATTGCGCCATACCTCTAGGGCATTGGGGGCAAACCCTAACCCTAACCCTAAGGGGTTCGCATGTATATCTTCATGTTCTTGTTCAACACAACTTAGTGTACATGTAGCTATATCGTGTGCACTCCTCTCTCTCTCTCTCTCTCCTTGTCTCACTTTCACTATCAACAAATTGTACAAGGGTCTATAAGAAATTTGCTAGTATAAATCCTTGGTTACAATATCAAAAACACTACAAAACTCTATTGTTGTTGGTGGACAGTTGTTTGGTTCTATAAGCTTTTGTTGGAGCGCAAGTCGTCATAGCTACACAATCAAAGCTTGTGCAAGACCAATATAAGTTGATGGTACACAAATGTCTACAATCTTAAGGATGTGGTGGGACATTGCGTACACATCTTGTATAGTATAGAAAGGTGGGGGGTTAATGCAAAGGTACTCCAAAGCTAGGTGGCAAAATATATGACAAAAAGTCATAACACTTGTGGAATTGTTACTCTTCAATGCTAGATAATGCTTGTTAGCTCTCATCGATGTCATCATTCCCCAATCACAAATCCTCAGATACTCTTCTTTGATGACTCAGAGAAATGTAGAATAATGTTTTCTGCATGAAAATCATTATGTAAGACATTGTGTTATGCATGTAATGAACAGTGCATACAACTGCACTTAGAAGATAAAAAACATGCTGACAGACATGCTGATCTCTAACAGGCATTTCTGCATCATCTTGGTGTCCCACCAGTGATGGTCTCTTCCCATCATGTTTGAGATAGGTCATCCATATATCCAAATAATTTCCATTCCAAAAAAAAGTACTATCAATGGACTACTATCAAATGCTAGACCTATAGCTCGAATGATGCCTAGGTGTATGACATCACCTAAGCATGCAGCTTCCTCCAATGCTTTTGCTTGCAAATCCTCGAGCATCTTGGAGTTGTTCAAAACCTTACTGGCATAAATTTAGGGGGATAAAATGAGGTGATTCAAATGTTATACATGCTAAGATCTCTAGATGTGCCATTGCCCATGGCTGCTACAGATGTGAATTAAATGTCTTGCCGCTCATTTGAGAAGCACAAGTGATGATCGCTTTGGCGTTGTCAGTTTCAGTGGGTTCATCATGGTGTCTTGATGGCATTGCTACTAGTGAAGGTGAGGCAGCTAAGGGTGTAGGTGTGGGCAAGTGCGAAGGAGAGGGAAACCTCTTAAGATGTGTGGTAGGATGTGTAAAAGGTGCAAAATCAAGACGTGACTGTGATAGGGATGTGCAACAAATTATAGAACATAAGTTGGTGGGTGTGGATATGGTGGTAGAGGATATGGGGGATCATGTGCAACAAAGGAAGGCAAAACTAGAGGTTGTTGAGCATAAAGAAATTCAAGAAAAGGGTGATGTGGAAAGATGGGTTGTGGTGGATGTAATGGTGCTTTGGGTGGCATGGTTGTAGTGTCACTTGTGGGTGTGGTTCTAGGGGATGCAGTGGCTATGGTTGTGGATGTGGGGAATGCAATGGTACTTGGGGACATGGCTTCATTTTTGGAATGGATGATGAGGCATCTCTGCCACACATTATTTATGTATGTGACTCTGGCTTCTACAACGAGCCCTCCCACTTCATGTCATAGACAGTGATGTCTTGATCTATTTGACTGAGACATCGCTAACTCTCCAAGGCAAAGTGGAGCATGAATTGATCTCTAGATTGTGCTTAAAAAACATTTGGAAAACGCACGCAAGGCCCTCACTCCACCCTCAGCCATGGTTCCTCGTGAGATTTCACACGTTGCATTCACCATTGTTGAAAGTGATCTCAATGATGTCCTGATTGATGTTCATCAAGAAGTGGCACGTTATCATTCTTTAGGACCTTATTTTAAGCTTTAGTGAGATCAGGATGCTCAATCTTTCTCTTCTCACTTGCATTATTTGTCCCTTTGAAGCCTTGCCACACATTCTTTATGTACGCAACTCTAGCTCCTATTGCGGGACCCTCCCACTTCATGTCATAGACAGTGATGTCTTGATCTATTTGATTGAGACATCACTGACTCTCCAAGGCAAAGTGGAGCATGAATTGATTCCAGATTGTGCTAAAAAAACATTTGGAAAATGCACACAAGGCCCTCACTCCACCCTCAGCCATGGTCCTGGCGAGATTTCGCACGTTGCTTTCACCATTGTTGAAAGTCATCTCAATGATGTCTTGATTGACATTCATCAAGAAGTGGCATGTTATCGTTCTTTAGCACCTTATTTTGAGCTTGAGTGAGATCAGGATGCTCAATCTTTCTCTTCTCACTTGCATTATTTGTCCTTATAGATTTTTGCACTTTTGACTTGAGATTAAGGGGTTTGATCTTTTAAAAATCATAGTTGATCTCAATTACTACGATCTACTTTGGTGGAGACCTAGCTTTGGTGGAAATTGTGAAAGTGACAGAGGAAGCATCATCTTCATTGTATTCATTGACTTCACTGTGCCATAGCATTTGAAATTCCTCTCATCCTCTATATCAATGGAACCCCTATCTAAATAAAATGATAGAATCTTATCCAAGAACTCAATGAACCACCTGTTTTGAGGGTACTTTTGGTAGTCTATGCCTAGGGCTCTTCATCTGAGAATCACTTTACTGCTAGGAGCCTTTGTGAAGGCAACTTAGGGTTAATAAACCCACTTGGTTGACCACTAGAAGCAAATAATTTGACTTAGCAGCAAGAGATATATCTTTGGTTCTACTCTTCTTTACATGCTTTGTAGGTGTAGTTTGAGGGGAAGACACTACGGGATCACTTTTAGGAGTAGGACTCTCTTCTTGTGGACAATCTTAACCTTTAATGGCCTGCATAAAGAAAGGAGACAATTCAGAAATTAAATTAGATTCCATTGTAAAAGATGAACCAAACAACAAGTAGAATAGAAAATAGACTTTCTCAAGGCAAAGAAACAAAATTTTAACACAAAAACCTTGTGAAAATGGGAAAATGCGAGAAAGATTCTACTGATAAAAACGAAAAACTAAAACGAAAAAGTACCCAAAACACAGATGAAATGGATCTTGCATTTTTCGAGAGTTTTTTTATCACTAGGATCAATTCAGAAAGAGTCCGAGAATTTGATCCTTTGGAATGATATGTATGTAAAATTCAAAAAGAATATTCTAATAATCCGATCCTTGGGAACGATATATATGTAAAATTCATGAAAATCCAATCCTAGGGATTGGAAAGACTACAATCTCAATCAAATATGGTTTCGATAAACATGGGACTTTATCCTAATTCAATCCGCAAGATCAAATTATCTAGAGACTACATGCTAATTTGATCTTAGGGAGAGGATTAGCATATAGTCTCAAGCTAATCCAACCTCGGATTAGATTAGCATGAAAGTACATGTTAATTTGATCCAAGGATCTTATTAGCATGCAACCTCCTAAGAGGATATATGCTACTTGATTTATTGCCATACTTCATACTAATCTGACCTTGAGGATTGAATTAGCATGAAGGCTCTTAGAATTTAAAATTTAAAAAAAAAAATTTCTAACAAAACAAAATTGTCTCCATTTTTTGTGAATATATTTTAAGAAAAACGAAGGTGAGGATTTTTTTCAAAAATAATTTACATGAAAACTAAAAGGCATCAAAATGGAATCGAAATATTCTACTCTCTTCTTAGGATTTGTGGTCATCTGTTCTGTAATTTTGAGAGTTGTCAGTGATTGGAGCAGGAAGATTTTGGGAATAGTAAAGAAGAGGGATTTAGGAAAAGCCTTGGGATTTTTTTAACTAAGATAAGATTCAAGTCAATATAAATAACTTTTCAAGTCCAGGGATTATAATTTCTTGAGGATTTAATTATATTTACTATTTCAAATTCGGATCTCGAAAACTTATTTTTTGTCTCTTAGTTTAGTGTTTTTTGGGTTCTATTTTAAGGATTCAATGAGGATGTACATTTCCTACCCCTGAATTCCTTGTGTCTTTATATCCCATGGCTTCTATATGGGCATTTCATTATTGTGAGTGTACTAGTTCTGTTGGTAAACTGAAAAGAAAGAGTGGAGTGGACACAAACTTAGAATACTTGCATTATGGAATGAGGAAGAGTGAGGTCCTTATGTAGGCACCTCATACATGCTCACTGACATCACTGATTTGCCTTTCCACAGTGAGTGCAAGGTGTAAACTTGCCCTTCTGGATTTTTATAGCATAAACAGTGTCATTGCCTTTCCTAAGCTCCATATGCCTTTCTTCTTCTTGGAGAGCAGAGATAATACCTTCAAGATTAGGATTAGGAAGATTTTTCAAAGTGGTAACTATATGATCATAATCTTTAGGCATACTCTTAAGTAACAGTGCCATAGCATCATCTGGAGTAATAGGAGAGTTGACAGAAGCTAGTTGAGTCATAAGACTCCGCATGTAGTTGACATGAGCTGCCAAAGTAGTGCCACTAACCATCTTCAATTCAAAGAAAGAGATTTTAAGTGATAATCTAGAGATGTGAGAGCTAGCACCAAAAATCATGTCAAGCTTCTGCCAAGCTTCTGAAGGAGACTCTAAGTCAAAGATGTGATGAATATAATCATCTCCTAAAGCAAGAGCAATGATACCATATGCTTTCTCCTCTCTAGTGGGATCCCTTGCCGAGTGTGTCAGAGTTGAGGATTCTCTAGCATTGGAGGCTGTAGAAGAAGCGGTTGAAGTCGGTTTGACAAGTCCCCAGAGGTTTTCCCTCATCAATGCAAATTTCACCTTCATCTGCCATGTGTGGAAGTCCTTTCCATTGAACTTTTCTAAACTCAATATGGTAGCCATGAGAGGGTCTAACCCAGATATTGGGTAGTGTCTTTCTCTCTTACAAGGCAAAAAACAATTGAAAGGCTTCGAAATATAAGCACTTGATGTAGCAAAGTCTAGTGACCAATATTCAATCAATGATGCTTTTTCTTACATGCTTCATAGAGGTGGCTAAAATGAATACTTTCCAATCAAAACCAGGTATAACAATTCAAAGCAAAACTGAAGCCACACTTGTACTGATGTTATTGAAAGTTTCAAAAAACCAGAAATGCTAGAATAGCATCTTATGTAGCATCATCTTCAAAAAACTTGTCAAAACCATCAAAACCAAAAGACTGAAATTGGAGGGCTTGTAGCTTACTCTTTAGAGCAAAGGAAAAGGGGATTTCTAAAGCAAAAGAAAGCTCACATAAAGATGAACTTTTGGTGCAGAGGTCTGAGGAGATTTCATGCGACTTTGCTGGCTGGAGCGTCTTCAAAAACGACTGGTTTTTCTCTGTTTTTACCTTGAATATGCATCCATTGCTACTCATATTTCAGCACAAGATAGATTTAGGTATGGACTACCTCCCCCTAAAAGGAATTAGAGAAGTATGGAGTATGCTAAGAGAAAACGCAAGAGCAAAGGTCAATGAACTGTGTGTAATGGCGACGAAACAAGCACGAGTTTTGTCAATTCCTTTCAGCCAATGGTTTGCCCCTTTGAGGTGGATCTCCAGCAGGAAGGGCGTGGAAAATGGTTAAGAAGCGGAGGAGAACAGGCTTAAGCAAACTTTGGGAAGAAGAGAAAGAGATGGTGAAGACGAAGTATGTCGATGGATCTACACCTAGACCATTGGATGATCCAGCCAGTAGTAGCTCTACTCCACCTATTGCCACAGCACTAGTAGTGGGATCTCTAGCTACAAAAATAGTTTTTGCACCTATAGCAGATCTTGTCATTGCTCGACCACAAGCAGAATACCACAAGCAGAATGTGATAAGAAAGATAAGTATGCATATCATTGTTGAGATATCGAGCTCTACTCGTGATATGCTCGGGTGACCGTTGTGCATTTATGTCACCCACTTGTTAGCTGCAGATGCGGTTGGTACACTACCCATGAATAATAGCTGGATGACAGCTATCCTTATGTACTCTAGTTCGTGGCTCACTTAGTATGCCACCTTAGTTATTGAGTTTGGTTTGAGACACACATATAGGGTTCTCCTATTTCTTTGTACTTGAGTTCTTTTGGCTTTCACAACTAAGAAGAGGAAAACTATTTTTCAGCCTCCACCTTTGTGTGTATTCCCCCATTGTGTATGTGAGAAAGCCACAAGTGAGACTCCTTCCTTCTCTCCCACTATCTTCACATGGTATTGGAGCCTGGTTCATGGTAAGGAGCTCAAGAAAGCAAACCAAGTTCGCGGTGTCCTGGTAAGAGGACCAGTGTTGCTTTCCTTTTTCGAGTTTGGGAGCAAATCTCTGCAGGTAGCACAGCCGGAAGTGCAAGAGTGCACTATCTCAGATTGAGACGCCCTTCGCGATGTGGCAAGAGGGCAGTATATGCTGCGGGGCCATTTCGAGGCCCATTTTTAAGGAGTTTTTAAGACGGAAGTTCTTCACAGGGACTCAAAAAAAGGCCTTGTTTTGGCTGTGCGACCATTGCTTTGCAGGTCGATGAAAAGTTGCCATAAAATTGCATCGTATGCCTGTGCACAGAGATATTGGGAGTTGCAGAATCATCCTTGTTGCCTATTAATGCAAAGTCGTCACTAGGAAGCGACTATGTGGTCAAATACCACTTTCCTCAGTTTTGCAGATTTACTCATGTGAGGCAAAAGCTGTGTTTTTTACAGTGACAGAATATTTTGTAGTGTTCTGTAATGGCGTTTGATTCTCTTTCACAGATTGTCACTGAAAAGCTTGACAAGAACAACTTCTAGACATGGAAGTTTAGAATGATGAATTTCCTTATGGGAAAAGGCTATTGGGAGTTCATTATAGGAAATGAAGAAGAACCAGTTCTTCCTAATGTTCCCAATAAATAGGAAATGCAGGCATTTAAAGGATGGCATGAAAGAGCCAGAAAAGTTATGTACTGGCTTTCTATCAATATTTCGGATTCTATGATTGTGCATATTCAGGATGCAAGTACGCCAAAGGAGGCATGGGATACTTTGGCAAAAATGTACAGCACAAATACGCAAGCCAGGAACATGCAACTCAAGTAGGAGTTGCACAACGTGTAGAGAGAAAATATGAGCATCAATGACTACCACATGAAGGTGAAGAAAATTGCAGATGCACTTGCTTCCATTGGGTTGCCAGTGGAAGATGATGATCTAGTTTCTGTGACCTTGAATGGTCTACGAAAGGATTATGCATAGTTCTAGACATCCATTTCCGTTCGTGAAAAATTTATGATTTTCAGGAGTTGTTTGCTCTTCTAATTTCTGAAGAGCAGAGAAATGGTGGTGCATCTTCTTCAAAAGGAACTTAAAAAGAAACTATCTTCTACTCAAATGCTGGAAGAGGTAGAGGCAGAGGTAGAGGAGGCCGCCGATCTGGAGGCCGTGGCAAAAATCAAATTATGCAGCAAACTCAAGAAAACCAGTCCTTTGGAGAAGGACATGGTAACTCTAGAGGGAGGGGGAGCCAAAGAGGTCATGAAGAAGATGATGATGTGGCAGAAATGGATCAAGGGGGATCAAATGGCTCTGATACCATGTTGGTAAACTGAAAAGAAAGAGTAGAGTGGACACAAACTTAGAATACTTGCATTATGGAATGAAGAAGAGTCACGTCCTTATGTAGGCACCTCATACATGCTCGCTGACATCACTGATGACTTTAGAGCTCCACAATCATCTCCTCAATCTGCTCCTAGATTCTCTCAATCATCCTATGTGGCTTTCCACCACCTAATTGTGCTTATGGGCACCTAACTGTGCCTCTAGCACTCACACATAGAAACCAAGGTGTGCCTGAGGCATACACCTTGAGATATCCCATCAAGTTCCTCTTTGTGTTTGCTATGATCTTCAAGATATTAGTCTTAGTCTCAACGTATGAACTTGCAAGTGCAGATTCTCCAAGTCATCTCAAAACACAAGCTTCTTTAGCCATCGGCAAGAGTCTTTAGACTCCTCATACAACCAAAAAATTAGCTATGAGGATGTGTCTATCTCTTCATTTGAACCTATTACCAAGCTAGCACATCTTTTTGTGTCCTCATGTGAAGCCGATAGTGACCAATAGAGCCTTAACCTAAAACACCACTACAAACATCTTGAGCATTCCCAAAGCTATCAATCAAGCATTCCTCACGAATGATGTAGGTGACAATGACTGCAAGTGTGAGGAGTAACTATTTGAGCATCACCAATGTATGGTCTTGTGTTTTCTCCACCTCTAGAATGATCACGTCCACTTCCTTTTTTTCATCTCTTCCATTGTGTCATCCAAATAGTCTCCCTTCTTGCACCTCCCCCTTTGTAATCTAAGTTGCATTAATTCATCCAAAAAGGATTAAATACTTTTTTTCCCTATTTAAAACACCTTGGCCAAATTCTCCTTTTTTTTATTCGTATGAATACTTTTATTTGTACGAATAAAAGTATTCATACAAATAAAACTAGTATAAAAAAAGCTCCACCTTCATTTTTAACCTGTATTTGTACGAATACTCCTCTGTGTCTGCCTCTTTCTTCCTTGCCCCCACCTGCCTACCAGTGCACTCAGCTCAGCTCATGAGCCTACCCACAAGTAAACTCATCTTCCTTGTTTAAGATTGGCACTCATCTCTCTCGTGAGGGTTGTGTGTTGTAGTCTTTGTTTCAATATTAATGTTTGTATTTAGGACTACCACTCATCTCTCTTGGTGAGATTTGTGTGATGGAGTCTTTTCTTTGATATAAATGTTTGTTTTTTATCTAAGGCTAGCACTCTTGCTAGAGTTGTGTTCCATTTTGATATTAATGTTTGTTAAACACTTAAATTGGCACTCATCTCTCTAATGAATCTTGAGAGTTGTGTGATGCGGTCTTATTTAGAGATGTTTTCATAGATGCTTAGTCTAGCACTCTTGTCTCTCTTGAGAGTTGTGTGCTTCAATCTAAGTTTAGAGATGTTTTTGTCTAGCACTCATCTATCTCTTGAGAGTTGTGTGATGCCGTATAAGCTTAATATCATTTGATGTGTTCATAGACACTATAGGTCTAGCACTCAACCATCGCTTGATAGTTGTGTGTTTCAGTTAAAGCCTAATATTAGATGTACATAAATGGTTAGTCGACATTGCATGTTCACAAGGTCTCATAATCGGATATGTTGTGATTTTATTTTATTTTTAGATGAGTCAAAATGTATTTTAGGCATTTGTGAAATTGCTTGCTTTATTATTTATCATTGGTGGCACTAAATCAGTTTCGAATTCTATATTGCAACTTCATTGTTGCATGATGAATCTCCAAAGGGGTAGAAGAAGAGGACTAAACCAAGAAGTAGTCAAGGCATTAAGAAGGGATCGGTCGAGGCAAGCCTTGATGGCTCAATGAAGAGACAAAAGCAGATCCCCCGCCAGTGGTGGTGGCTCTTCACCTATCTTCAGATGATCATGAGGAGCAAGATATAGAGGCTCGAGGATTTACTTGACTTTTGGGATGGTGATCACCCTATAGGACACAATGCAAGAACAAATTTTCCTTTCAAAGCTTGTCGACGTGAGAACTTTCGACTCTTAAGCTACAGGTAAAGAAGCTCCACAGCCCCCCTATTGATCTAGATACTAGAAGGAGACCCTTAGAGAGAGCCACACCTAGTACATGTGGTGAGAATGATGATAAATCCCTTTGCCAATGTGGCCCTTTTTGTTGATGATTGAGCCAACCCATTGCCTAATCAAGGATATTTTCGATATCTCAAAAGCCAACTCCTCTGACTACTTTATCATTGGAAGATTTTGTAGTGCAAAGGCAAGGAGGATCTTTGCACAGATTACCCTAAATTTGTGCATTTCAAAACAGTTGAATGTAAGATATACACAAGTCTTACAAAGGAAGAAGCCACCCTTTGTGCTTTTTGAACCATAGCAATGATAATGGCTACCGACACAACGTCTCTTTCATCTAGAGGGCCATATTTTTTCATAATGAATACCTTGAATTTATGAGGAATAATGATAAGGTAACTCTAGCATTTAGGATCCAGTGTTGCAAGAGGACTAGCTTGGTTTTTTATGAGACAAATATTTCAAATGCTTTGAGAAGGTATAATTCTAATTATTAAAATAATAAGAATGTTTACCCATTGATATCTTTATACTTTCATATCATTTTATTTTATTATTTTTTATAGATCAATCACTTAAGTAGGAGGTTTCCTAATTTTAAAAGTGTGAATGATTGGATGCATTGAGGTTCATAACTCATAATTAATAGATCAAGTTGAATAAAGGGTTCCAATCATAAATTTTGTAACATATGTAAATTATAATTTCTTTTGTTTTCTTTCAAAATGAAAGTTTCATTGATTATCTCACATCCAACATTTCTTTTTTTGTTCATATATTTATGTACAATTTTTTTCTTTCTCATAATATGGCATTAGCAAAGTGAAAAGGTGAGTGTCATCAATGCAACTGCATGACATTTCCACCTGTACAAGCTTATTTTTTTTATATTCAAATTTGAAACGTGCAATTTTGAAATCTAAAAGAAAATGTCACATGCAACATTTCTTTTTATTTCATATGTTCATCCATGAAGCATGACATTGCACCTGTAGCTGATATATTTGAATTTGAAACATGCAATTTTAAAAACCTAAAATAAAGAACTATACTTAGCTACTTGTTGCCTTGATCTATATAGTTCTATTCATACGAGAGAATAGATGAAAAACCTGGACTATAAATTCAACGAAGGTCAACTTGGAGACATTTAGTGCTTCTCATCTCCAGAGAATCTTGCTTTGAAAGTATCCATATATTGTCATTTTATGTAGTTTTTAACATTCTATATTCATTAAAGTATTTTTCCCAGCTTGCATAGTAGGTCATGAATTCCACAAAAGTGAGTATTCTCAAGAAAAGAATCATTGCCATCTACCCAAAATCATAAATATTAATCTGTAATAAATAAATATTCATCACAAAGTGCATGTAGTAGCTGAACGGGACATAACAGTATCTTTATTAGAGTTCTAAATGTCTTTTTTGTGTGGTTTTAGCCTCTATTCAATGTATGTTACCTTCAAGCTATATATTGTTGAATATTTCATGAACATGGGAATGTACTTCAACAGACAAAAAGCTATGAAAACACCTCCATTTTCTTTGCAACAATTGCATGATTGCTATTTGGACTCGTGAAAACTGTTGGCTAAACAAAATTCAAGTATAGAGCTATAATAAAGCCTCTATTTCTAGTGGTAACGATTTTTTTGAACATAGTTTTAGTAAAATTGGCTAGAATTTTCCATACTAAAAAACATCTTATCATGTTTAAAATTGATAAATATGTGTAACAATATACTCAAAGTTATATACCTATGAAACCTACATTTTATAAACATAACCAATATCTAAACCTTGAACAATTGTTTTAGATGATATTATAAAACATTAGTGCATGCGTAACGATGTTTTCACCTTTCAATTAGGGTTCAAAAGATCATAGCCTAGGATGATGGTTCTTATGTGCCATCAAAACTATCTATATCTCATCTAATGCTCTTATATAACTATAAAAGTGTGGGAATATATCTTATAGAACCCATATTATCATGTATAACCATGCATGACCTAAAACTACTCTTGAGGAACATGTTTCCTTTACCTTTATACTACACTACTCTCAAGGTGCACTTGCAATAATTCATCATTTGGATAGAACCCAAAAAAGATAATAAATCCTCACATTAAGCCATTTTAAGGACTTGACAAAGTAACAGTATATTTGATATGCAAAGAAGCTTCCATCCATACATAGAAACCTCAAAACAAGAATACCAACTTTCAAGAAAATATCATTGATTACAAGTCATTTTTAGCTTGTCTTACAATAAAAATAAGAGGAAATAGTCGTCAAAGTCTACATACATTCCTAAATTTTGTACTTTTTTAGTCAAATAAGACTATTTTGACCATCTACCAATAAATATGATTTATAAATCCAAATAATTTAGGCATTATTACCAATTAAGACCCACTTTTCACAAAACCTAAAGCTGCAATTTTTGGGTACTATTTCGAGCACAAGGATTTTAGAGTGGAGAAAATTTTATAAATCTTAATCGTAAGACATAATTAGACCATAGATTTTTTGAATTAAAAAACTAGATCGTGAGAAAGGACATGATGAAAACAGAATATGAAAATCCACCACGTATAGCTTGTGAAAATTCCTCAAACATGGCCACTTAGCACGACATTTTTATATATGAGGACAATTTTATGTCCTATTACCAAACTTGTGTTAACCTTATTTGTTCTTTTTAAAGATTTGATATATAAAAGAAATTGTTTTTTGGACATTAGGTTGTTTAAAATTACCTCAAAAAAATATTTTCTATCAAAATGTTATGCTTTTTTATAGCTAGGTACAAAATTTACCTTAATTTTAAAATTGAAGTAAAATCTAGCACTATTTGGGAACACGCAATAGTTCTCACTTCTTAATACACAATATTGTTAAGGTCAATGCAGACTTTGGTCTTATGTTAGATTTGTTCTTTGCTAGCTTAAATAAAGGTAAGATTTTTGAGCAAGAAACAAGGAGAAAACAATGATCCATTTCTTCCAAGATTCTATTAGGTCGACAACTCAATGGATCCTAATAGAATGGACACTTCAAAATGAAAAAGGACGTTGAAAAAACTCAATATAAGTATGATTATAAGAAAAGGCAAGAATAGAAAATGTAGACTTTGTCCTAATGAAACAAGATTGGTGCTAATAAAAAAGGAAAGCATTCGAGGAACAATAAAATTATGGTGTTTACAGGCTATAATCTCCACACAGTAGCAAGGAATGGCTCATTTTTACAATGAAAACCTAGTAATGAAATTGTCATTAACATAGTAGGAAAATTCCATCATGTGCTCTAAATTTCAAAGCAAAGGCTTTTTGAAATCATTGAATCTTTGGGTTGGCAAATTACACACACTGCTAGTAGAGAGTGTATAAGATTCCATAATGTAGATCTTAAGCATAGATTTGGATTTACACTAAAGCATAGTGTAGATCCAAAGCATAGATTTGCAGCAACAAGTGCAACGTTAGGCATGTTGGAGCTAATAAATGTGAGGAGCACATAGCCTAGAGTAGAAGGCCTCAAGTGTGTAAGCTAAAGCAAATCACATCCTTTTCATTAGTTGGGAGCAAGAAATTCATACCTATAGTAGGAACAACCTCGAGTATCTCCAATGTATGTTGCTCAGACAAGATTCCTCATATGAAAGGCCCAATAGAGAAAATAATAAATTGTGAGTATCTCCAATGTATGTTGCTCAGACAAGATTCCTCATATGAAAGGCCCAATAGAGAAAATAATAAATTAACTCCTAGCCCTTTAAATCACACTATGCGAACCAGCAAGGCAAAACATCAAGGGATATAGAGGTAAAGAAATTATATCCAATCACGTAAAGGGGTATAATGGTAAACAACTTTGTATTCAATCATGTAAATAAAAATGAATGCCTATCCTTTTTATCACACTTCACGAATGAGCAAGGTAGAAGTAATGTAGAAAAATTGTAGCCTATGAAGTTAATAAAATTTGAATGCTTATACCGTAGTCACACTCCACAATATAGCAATCAAGTAAATAAAAGACAAATCATAGCGCACTTACATAAATAAAAGATAGATGCCTAGCCTTGAGACCACACTTTGTAAACTAGAAAGGCAAAGACCCAAGAAATGCACACATGTCTAACATGGTTATAGTAAAGCCAAGGTGTTTAGGGGCCATGCCCAAGTTGTCAAAGCACATTTTGTGAATACATGAGTACACTCTTTAAGCTTTTGATATCTATTTATGTAACATATGCAATTAGCGATAACTTTGTAAGTTATGATCTTAAGCATTGGAGGATACAATAGATAATGCACAAAAACAAAAACATAGATCGAAACAATTCGATATGCAAATCAAAATCACGCTAAAAGCTTGAAAATCCACAAATTTCAAAGGTGTAGAGAATGTAAGAACGATTTCATGTAGTAGCCTGTGGAACCTTCCAAAGCATGCATCGGTACATGTTGATACAAGATTTCAGCGAGCATTTTGGCATGGAATACTTGGATATCTAGATGTACAAAGGCCCTTGATGGCTCCCAAGCCCACCCTTTACACACATTGGCTAGTTTTTGCATAATTATTATACACAATTTGATATGGCCAGTGGAATATACCATTACTTCTTCTACACTTCACCTCACTCTACAAGGAAGTCCCTTAAGTCTAGTTACATCTCTCCTTTAGTACTTTCCTTAGGGAGTGGAATGACTTCCCTTTTTTATTAGAGTTGACCACAAGTTCGAGGTGGGACTTTTAGCTTCAACCTTGGTGCTTTACTAGCTCTTCTTGATGTGAGTAGGTTGTTTGCCCACCTAGGGTATTTTGTTTCTCATGCTATGCATGATGTATTTTGGCCATGAGCATTGCTCTTGGGGTTTCTTTTATACCTACTAGAAGTCTTTTCATTAAAAAAGAAATTCGAGTTTACCTTGAAAAGACACTTTTGAAAAATTTTGCACAAAGGACAAATATGCATTCAAGGGGCAACATTTAAACCCATACCTACATGTGGGCATGTATTCTTCCTCCTTACACAAAATTGGTTTTTATTTTTTTTCAAAGAGAACACTTCTACTAGGTTAGAATGAAACTCCAAGAGCAAAGCTCAACGGAAAAGTCTATCATCATGCAAGGCATGAGAAAACAAATACCCTAAAAGGAAAAAATCAACTCCAATAAGCGAGTTAGACAAAATACAAGGTTGGTGCCAAAATTGCAACCTCAATGTTATAGGGGATTCTAAGAAGAATGGGGAGCTGCTCCACTTCTTGAAAGTCCTTCTGGTAGAGGCTACCTGTGAAAGCCCTTGCATGCTCCCCCAAATGGCCGCAAAGGTGTAGCGTATATGTCCATATACTAACTAATGTGTGTGCAAGGTGGAAATAGGAACCATCAAAATTCTTTATGCATATGGACCTCCAGTTATGCCATGCGGATATGCTTGCTAGAATCTCCCATGAAGTATCCATAGAGGCATGTAGTTCGATATGGAGAGGCAGAAACATCATGCAGAGAATATGACTCACCAAATGTAGTCGAAATCAAAAGAGACCCAGAAGAGTCATGTCTCTTGTCAAACACCAGAGGCCCAAAAGAGAGCGGCAAGTTATCGAGCCCCAAGTCATGAAAAAAGGGGAGTGCATAAAAGTTCTTAATAATCTAGGCATCCTCATCCAAATGATCCTCTCCTGTTTGCAGTCCCATAAGTAATGTTGAACAGACTCCAATGAATACATGTAGAATCTGCCTGGAATCTTGTCCTCCACTAGTTTACTACAATCCCTCCATGACTAGAAAGCTAAAAGAAAAGAGTGATTTTTCTATTTCAAAGGGATTGTTAAATCCTCCTCCAAAAGGATTTCTACAAATCAGCAAAAATCTACAAATTCTCCCAAAGTGGGCCTCTAGCCTCTCAGGCTCTGTTGAAGCCTCCTAGCATTATTGACCATGTATCATCTCTGTACCTTATATCTATTCATTCCCACTCCCTGAGATCCCATTGCAAATACTTTATGGGGACATCTCCATACAGCCAAAGCCTCCATGAACCCACCAAGGGAATCTTGTCTGGGTTAGGGTCTAAAAACCATTCTGAAGCCTAGAAACAATGCTCCACATGACCTGCAACCTAGACATGCTGAAATAGAAAATGCACAAGTATATCACGTATAGACTTGGATAGCCTGGCCTAGAATGGACATCAAGGACCAAGGCATCCCTATCTGATCCTCGAAATCCTATGATTTGAAGCGAGACTCTTGATCATGGCTGCATCAATCTGCTAGATTCTCCTTGTACTTGCTCCGAGGTGACTTATAACTAGAATCTATGATCATTTGGAAGCCTTTTGAAGACCTTCCAAGAACCCATAGTAGAAGCACGACCTCTCTCCCATCTAGATCACTGCATATAGGGAGAGGTACCATGTGATCTGCCATGCTCATCAAGTATACTATCATTCCATATTATCGGTTGTCTTCTAGGAGGAGGAACTCGCGTAAGAGTACTCCTAAAGCTAGACCAATCTTTTAGGATAGCAACTATAAGAGGAGAAGAGGGAGCCCTAAGATGGGCTGAGGTAAACATCTACCTGGTATTGTCCATCCAATCTCCACCTATGGAAGGAGAGCAGGACTTAATGCAAGTAATGCAAAAAATCCTTCCAAAGTTCCTCTGCTCACAAGACTCCTCTCACTACAACCTTGCATAATAAAGCTTTATGCTGCAAGTCTAGCCCAAGCCACCCTGTCTCTGTTGTCTATTGAACCATCTACACCATTCCAAAGAAAAATCCTTATCGTACTTTCTTGCTGAGTGATGTAGTCCCTAGAATGGCACCAACCAGAGCAAACAAACCATGCCATGGCCAGCAATACTTGGTTGACCACCACCACCACCATGGAAGCAAGTCAAGGTTGGTTGAGCTCCAAAAAAGGAGTTTCCTTCTAGTACTCTCCAACATTTGGGCGAATTGTTGTGAAGGACAGACGGCCATAACACCTAGTAGCCCAGATATCTTATAACGACACCCCTCTAAATTCAAGTGAAACCAAAATCAACCCCCTACCTGAAGCGTTGTGGTCACTCATCCAAAAGCCATTGGATTTATTCCAATTAATACGTACACCTGCTACCAAACCAAAATAAATATAGGCTACCTTGAAAGAAGTGAGGTTTTGTGGAGTGGCATTTAGAAAAATAGCAGTATCATCAACCAGCTCACTATCCAAGAGTTGCTCATCTCGTCTTAGGGGAGTCTTAGCCTAATAACATGAAGAGGAGTGAGGGGTAGAAGAGATGCATCATGGCACAAAGAGTGAGAGCACAAGTGAGGTAAAGTCCATTATATTAGAATGAAGGAATGACCTCCATTTTATAGAAAGAGAGGATGGTGTAGGCACCTCCCCTATATCTGTGGCAATCAACCCCTACATCAGTGGGACTGGCCTAAATCAAAGGAACCTCCCATGTGGGGGCCTTTGGCTTACATCATCACTTAGGTCACACACTAGACAAATCATAGCACTAGATGTGCCTCTACAACACACACACAAACACATGTGACTCCCCTAGATGCACACATGTACCATAGAGCAAGCCCTTGATCACACTTATCCCAACATACCCCCCCTCAAGGGTTTGCCTCTTGCAATGTCAAGGATACATCTAGTCTCATAGTTTCTCATGCCATCTCATGGTGGTCACACATGGCCATCAATCTATGTCTAGGATCTCATGCTAGCAAAGGTGCCCAAGGGTCAAGGTTCACAAAAATGGGATAGACAAAAACACCCATATCACATGGCCTACATCATATGGTGACCAGAGGTGATTTACAAAAGACAAAACACATAGCATTCTTTTTGGAGTACTACTCCAGGCAGAGAACCTCAAAATTTGACCAAGTGATGATAAACAAAAATTCAAAGACAAGTTGCTCTAAGGGCAAAGTCCTTGTCTTCTACTACAAAGTTGGATGCTTCTTTTGCTGATGGAGTTCTCTCCTCAACCATATTTGACATAGTCCTCTTTTTCTCATTGCAAAACTTTTCAGAGTGATTATTCTTTCCACAATATGAGCAAGGGTTGATTCTATAACAATCCTTCTCAAGGTGATTGTCTTTCCCACAGTGTTTACAAGCCTTGTACTTGCTCTTTGAAAACCTCACTGCAAGTGCCTCTGTATGCATTTTGCCCACTCTTGAATTGTTCTTCCTTTCCTCTTCTTGTAAGGCACTAATGATGCCTTCCAATGAGGGTTGAGGTATATTCTTCAAAGTAGTAACCACATAGTCAAAATCCTGAGGCATGCTCTTTAAAAGCACTGCCAGGGTATCATCCTCAGTGACAGGGGAATTAATTGAAGCTAGTTGTGTCATAATACTTCTCATAGTGTTGACATGGGCAGCAACATTATCTCCCTCCATTCTAAGTTCAAAGAACTTAATTTTTAGATTTAATTTGGAAGTATGAGAGCTAGCACCAAACAATATATCTAACTTGTGCCATGCTTCAAAAGGGGATTTCAAATATGAGATGTGGTGTACATAGTCATTACCCAAACCTAATGCAATGATGGCATAGGCTTTCTCAATTCTCTTTGCATCTACAGGTGTAAAGTAGAGTCAGTGGCTTTTCCTTTACCTTTTGTTGTAGTTGATTCACCTTCCTGAGAGGTTTGAGTTCCTTCTTTGACTAAGTCCCATAGATTCTCCTTCATAAGCATAAACTTTATCTTCATCTACCAAGTATGGAATCCTTGGCCATTGAACTTGTCAATTTTATAAGTAGCCATGAGATGGTCTTACCTTTGTCAGGCAGTGTCTACTCTCTTACAAAAGGACTGATCTTGTGGAACAAAGAAATCTTCCTCACCATACAAATGTAGATTACTAGAGATAAATTCAGAGAATCCTAATTGTTTAGCATACTCATACCCTGTTGGCTTCTCCCTAAGTTTCTTGGCTGGGGTCTTTTTCACTTTGAATTTTGTTCTTCTTGTAGTCTTCTTGAAGCGTTTATCATTTGAAGATCCCTCAGAGCTTGGCATTTTGACAAAAGATCAGTCCTAACTGAATTTCAAACTGAAAACATCATGGCGCAAAGAGTGAGAGCACAAGAGGTAAAATCCATTGTATTAGAATGAAGGAATGACCTCCATTTTATAGAAAGAGAGGATGGTGTAGGCACCTCCCCTATATCAATGGCAATCAGCCCCATCAAAGGAACCTCCCATGTGGGGGCCTTTGGCTTACATCATCACTTAGGTCACACACTAGACACATCATAGCACTAGATGTGCCTCTATAACATACTCACACACACATGTGACTCCCCTAGATGCACACATGCACCATAGAGCAAGCCCTTGATCACACTTATCCCAACATAACATTTGCCGGAGATCTCAAAAATATGCTCACTTCAACCACAAATATATATAGTAAAGGGGCAAGAGGTCATCCTAGGAAAATCAATTTAGAAATCTAAAATCTCTCCCCCCTTTCTCCTCCTATAAGCACCTTGCCGTGGGTTGATTTGTGCAAGGAGGAGACCCCTCTAATCCAAGCCGCTAAGATTCCAAGGTGTAGAAGAGTACCCTCCAAGAAACCCCAATCTACTCTGTCATACGCTTTCTCAAAATCCGAGAGTAGAATGGCAAGCCTTTGGCCACTTTGCATAGCCCAATATGAAGCCTCCCAAAATAGGAATATATTATCAAAGATGCTTCGGCTATGAACAAAGCCCACATCTACGGATCATGAATAAGGACTGAAAGAATGGGCTACAAAAGCAGAGTGAGAGCTTTGGCCAAAAGTTAATAAAAGTGTTCAAGAGAGACTTTGAATGAATCAAGCATAAAACAAGTGTCCCAAATGCATTGCAAGGCTGAGGTAACATGGTCCCCAATCATATCCCAAAAAGCAATAAAAAACAAAGGTGTCAACCCATCTGAGACCGGGCACTTGCCCTTGGGGAGGGCAAGAAATGCAGTCCCGAATTCCAGGTTAGGTGCATCAAGTGGTACTCTCATATCTGGTTTCACCAATGCTGGAATATACTACCACACTCTATCAGGCATCATCTCTGGTAGGTGTGTCTAGATCTGGTGAAAGGAGGATGCACAAAAGGCTGTAACTATGCGCAGGACAGCATCAAGATCCTGACTGAAGCACGCTGTCTAAATTAATAAGCTAAGAAATACTTTCTTTACCATGCCTCAAGCCATGCTTAGAGAAAAAAATGCTTATTGACTCTTCCCCCCATTTGCATCCAAAACGACTCCCGAGCATGAAAGGCAAACTCTGCTCTCTAGTCCAGCAAAACTTGATGAGTCCTTGCTGCACCAAAGCACTCTCGAATCCAAGCATCCATAGTCCATTTTTGTTCTTCTACATCTTCTGGTACTAGTGATGGTATGGTAAAAGTCATTAATGCCAGAGAGGGCTGCTGCACAAGAGAAGGACATCCCACTCCGCCCTGCAAATAAGACACCCAAAGGTGAATATGACACCAATGCTGGACTTGGTTTATCCAAGCAAGCTGTATGTAGTAGAGACGGATGGTAGTGATTTTGTCATAGGAGAACCCTTATTCCACGACACTCATTGCTTTTCAAAGCAAGAAGTTGTCTGAAGCAGAGTTGCAATATCCTACTATGGAAAAAGAGAAGCTCGCAATTAGATAGGTTGGATACAGTATCAAATCTGGTTTAACGTGGCTGCTTCAAGTACAATACTTGAAGTGGATACTCTGTCGATACCTGAGGTATCGACTGGTTTTTATCTTTTTCTTAGAGGGCTTTGCCTTTGGAAGGTCCAGCAGCTAATCCAGACTGGAGGCAGCTCAAGAAGTCTGCAATCCGAAAGAGTCCCGTCGAAGATAAAATAACAATAATCCATTCAAATTGGAATATTGATTAGGAAAGGAGAAGCCGGTGTGCTTGGACGTCGAAGAAAGGTTCTTTTTGAATGCCATGATGCATCAAGTGCAGGTCACCCAGGCATCCAAAAGACTCTTGCATTAGTTAGGAGATATTCCTATTGGCCAAAGATGCAATCCTATATTGAGGACTATGTACGCAATGTGTAGCCAATGCTGAGTTAACCAGGCGGGACGCCTTCGGCAAGGTGGCTCGCTAAATTTTTTAGAAATACCAGAGTCCATTGTTAATCAAGCACAATGTTCATTTAGTGGCTGGATATCTTAAAAGTAAAGATCTCGTCTTACGGCTGCACATTTGTTGTTTTCAGGAAGATCAGCTACTTAGGTCCAAACCAGTACTAAATTGGTTTGAATGGAGTCAGCAGAGGCCTCTGTCTCCTGCCTACTTTTTGTTCAGAATGAATGGGGGTGTCAAATGAGGAGGTGAATTTGTGTTATCGTACTTCTGCACGAACTTCATAACATCATCCAGGGTTTTAACATCCTTGCGGAATACTTTAGTTGAAAGTAAGAGAAATAGAGCCTGTTGGGGATTCACCTTACGTCGATAACATACTTGTCAATCATCTTCTCGAAATTATCAAGCTTTTGATATTTGTCAAACAGATCCACCACAATAAACTAGGTTTGCCGAAAGCTTCGTCAAAAGCCTTCCATGTAGTGGGTTTTGGTTGTAGATCCTGCTACCACAGAAAGGCTTTCTGCCTTTAAAAACATTTGCACTTAACGGGATTTCTGTGTCCGTCCGTCTCCTCACACAGGCATGCCCTGAAACCGAAGCATCGTAGGAGGTTTGTCAATCATCTTCTCGAAATTATCAAGCTTTTGATATTTGTCAAACAGATCCACCACAATAAACTAGGTTTGCCGAAAGCTTCGTCAAAAGCCTTCCATGTAGTGGGTTTTGGTAGTAGATCCTGCTACCACAGAAAGGCTTTCTGCCTTTAAAAACATTTGCACTTAACGGGATTTCTGTGTCCGTCCGTCTCCTCACACAGGCATGCCCTGAAACCGAAGCATAGTAGGAGCAACAAGATATTACTCAACTTGGGGACTAGCCTATACACCCAAGTTCTATTGGACTAACGCTTCAAGACTCTAAAGCCTCATACTCAAGTGCATAATGCCCACCATGCATGGCATACCTATAAAATAAAATCTTGCCTGAAACAGGCATCCCCTGAAAATTAGGAGCAACAAGCTATTGCTGGACTTGGGGTACTAACATACCCACCCAAGTTCTGTTGGACTAATTCGTCAAGATTCGAAAGCCCCAAATGCAAGTGCATCATGCCTTCCTCGAAGTACCATTGCAAAAATTTGGGTCTAACAGAACTTATGGTGGTACCACGTGATGAATTTGGTGCTGTGGATTGTGGGAGTAGCTGCATCCATTTTAAAATGAGAGGAAAAAACGAGACTCGAGACAAAATCACGTAGCTTCAACACGACCTTGCTTCAAGCTTGCACCACACATTCTCTAACACTACAGCTTTACTTTGAAATTTTTAGAAATTAGTCCATTCTATCATAGCCCCCAAAAAGAAATGCTCTTTCACTTAAAATTATCATACATCAAAGGTGATGTTTGGATGACTGCGAGTGCACCCAAATGTAACATAACAAACTATTAAAATTTCACATAGCATCCATTAAGGGATTTTTCAAACTTGGGCCACCTATTTGCAACGAATAAGAATTAAATACAGAGGGAGAAATGGCTGAGTTTATAGACTTGCAAACAATCTGAATGAAGTCAGTGACTGATACTAAAAAGGTAAGTCATTTTTATAGCAGGAATCAATCCATTTAAACAAGAAAGAGTGCGACTGTGACTCACACTAAAAAAATAAGTCATTCTTACATTACAGCAGGAATCGATCCATTTGAACAAGAAAGAGTGATAGCTTCACATCGTCGAGACAAGGTAGTTGTTGGCAGAGATACATCATCGAGACCAAAAAACAGAGACTGTACAAGCTTCATGAACAAAGGCGAAAATACAAAAACCAGAAGCCCCCAAAAAGAAATGCTCTTTCACTTAAAATTACCAAACATCAAAGGTGATGTTTGGATGACTGCGAGTGCACCCAAATGTAACATAACAAACTATTAAAATTTCACATAGCACCCATTAAGGGATTTTTCAAACTTGGGCCACCTATTTGCAACGAATAAGAATTAAATACAGAGGGAGAAATGGCTGAGTTTATAGACTTGCAAACAATCTGAATGAAGTCTGTGACTGATACTAAAAAGGTAAGTCATTTTTATAGCAGGAATCAATCCATTTAAACAAGAAAGAGTGCGACTGTGACTCACACTAAAAAAATAAGTCATTCTTACATTACAGCAGGAATCGATCCATTTGAACAAGAAAGAGTGATAGCTTCACATCGTCGAGACCAGGTAGTTGTTGGCAGAGATACATCATCGAGACCAAAAAACAGAGACTGTACAAGCTTCATGAACAAAGGCGAAAATACAAAAACCAGAAGCTGGCCATTCAAGGTCAGAAGACCGGAGGTGTGCTTTGTAACAAAGAACTGTAAAGCACGATGATTGATTTTGAACGAGGAAGGCATGTGCTCTCAGCAACTAGACGTCCTAAGACACTCCTATTCCTTCAAACCATCCATCATGTCGGCTACGAGTATTCTCAACAAAGCCTGGTCCTGAGGCTCTGTTATTGCATCAAAACTAATAGTACTAGTGTCATTATCAATACCATCACGTTTTGCCAGCTCTTCCCACCATTTCTGCCACACGGGGCCATCGCTAGGCAGAAGCTTCTTCGATTTCAACATGGACCGATCCTTGGTTTGCTTTGCCATATAAGCCACTGCCGCTGTCCTATTCCCGAACACAACCAAATCCATGGGCACAATTTCGAACTGCTCACAGGCCTTCTTGGCTATGCCCAACTGTCCGTTTTTAGATGCTTTCACCATGTCCACAACCAAGCCCAAGAGATTGGCTATGGCGAATAGTATCTGCCCGCTAAACGAAACGTTGGGCAAGAAGAGGACGCTGGCTATCACGTAGATGTAGAGCATGGAACCAGCCAAGAACAACGAGTACCTTCCAAGGGAGGGTTCATAATGGATCTTGCGTTGAAACAGAGCTTGAATGTCTTGTTCTTCTCCCTTGATTATATGGAAAGTATCTGAATCGGTATCATCCACAACCAAGCAATCGCCCTCCGGAGCACCCTTTGCCACCGTAGGTTTGGAGTACTGAAACTGACAAAGCCTCAACCCCATAACTGCCACAAACATCCCGATCGTTCCCAAAGCTATCAATCCGGCAACAAACGCCTCCCCGCAATTGATACAGCTTACAATGACTCCAACTGTGAGCAGAAACGGTAGCCACCCTAGAAAGAAGAAGTCCCCTTTGCTAGACTTCAGCATCACCATCGGGTGTCCTTGTGTTCTCCCCACCTCCAGAGTGATCACCTTCACTGCCCTTTTTGCATCTCTTCCCCTGCGGCGTCCGAATGTTGACCCTAGTTCCACCTCGCCCTTCGCACGTAGGAGTGACTGCTCCTGCTCCTGCCTTTGTTCTGCCTTCCATAGTGACTGATTCTCCCGCACGATGGACGCGCCCACCACATTACCCACCGGACATTCTGTATTGGACTTCAATCCAATATAGCGCAATCCTTGTGGGCACTCCAGCCGGGCCAGTTTATATGCATCCACCGTTCCACCAAAGGAGAACAGACGTGCGACAGGGAATCCGGTGGCTTCAAACAACGCAGCCGCTACGCTCAAACTTCCCGGCCCGATGTGGCCTGTGAAGTAAAGCCAATCGTCATTCAGAGCAGAGTACGTCAAACTCTTCGTGGCCGCCTCGGGTCCAAAGGCAGACATCAATCCGATGAGATCCATCTTCGTATCTACGCGGGTAATGGCATGGCACACGTTTGCCGCCGAAGCGGTTGAACATTGCTGTGCAACTACAAGAAGCCCTAGCAATTTAGGACATAATGAACGGTTGACGGAAGCAAACGAACCGAGTCGCCCTCCACTCCTTGCAAGTATAAGACGGGGGCTATCCTCAAGTCCGTCTACGCTCAAATTCTCATGACGAGCCTCCTCTGCGGAGGCAGATTCGCAACCCATCGAATTTCCTTGAGCTTCCAGGGTATGGCGAGGAGTTGGGGGCAAGAACAAACAGACAGGAAGCTAAAGAAGGGGGTTTGAAATGCCAGAAAGGAAGATCTATCTCTCCAGAAAGGAAGCTCTATCTCTCCACAAACAAGGCTACAACACGATCTGATCTCTAAGCAAGAGCTGCTTCAACAGAGGGAAGAAACTACAATCTAGTTGTCAACAAGAGGTGCTTCAACAAAGCTGGAGAGACGAAGGTTGCGTAGACGATTAGGGAAAGGGGGGAGGAGAGACCTAAAAAGGCGATTCTGGGAGGGTAACGGTTGTCTTCCTGGAAACTTCGTCGGAAACGTCCTGGAAAGTTCGTCGGAAACTGCGTCGGGAATTTCTGATCCTTTATCTCTTCCCAACGTCCCACCCACCACTATGGTGTGACACCAGTCACATCA
>NC_141597.1:15822701-15885201 GCF_047967505.1 Dipteris shenzhenensis
AATATTGATTCTGGGATTTTGAAAATTGTTTTTTGCATACAATTAGTTATGGCACAGGCTGGGAAACTCTACACAATGTGTAGATGGTAGAAAAATGGGAAATGACCAGTAAAGCTAGAGCTCGAGTATGGGAGTGCTCCTTTTTCCGGCATGAGGATGTGGGAAATGGAATGAAACAGACTAGTAGTAGTGGCAAGTGCTACCAATTGATATTTCTCTACTCATGTTTGTCTGATGTTAGCAGCCATATCCGTATAGCTTGCTAACATATGTTTGTTGTGTGCATTGAGTGACATAGTGTTAAGCAAGGCAGTTGCTTGTTAAACAAGCTAGACCCATATGTGGCTCTATCATGGCATGTGGATGAGGATGCAGAGAGTAATTAGTGTAAATAAAAAGATATGTCTTTTGAAAAAATGAGTAATGAGTGTAAAGAGACAGATTTGTATTTGGAAGTAGAATGTAAGTGCTTGATTGGTCTGACCAGTAGCAATGGGTTGTCTCTACCATAGTTGTTCTAGTGTTGATGTTGGTTCAAATGTGGTCCAATGTCGATGGGTAAATAACTGTTGGTTCGTCGATAATTTGGATGCACGATACTTGTTCAAGGGTGGTTCTCAGGATGTTTGATGCATGTGTTGTCTTCTGGTGATTGACATCAAAGTCTCCAAGGATGACTAGTGGCTCTTTGCTGTCTATTTTTGCCAATGCAAGTCGTCATTGTTTGTATTCAACGCTTTGTATACACTGATTATGTGACATTTTATAGAACTAAATGCCCATGGTTGCAAAAACAAGTTAGGCTATTGAAGGTGGGCAGAGTACATTATGCTGGATCTCTAGCTCATGTTTCTTGCAAGCATAAGATGTTGGAAGACATGATTATTGCTCGCTAGTATGTCTTCTTTGTGTGCATTTGAGTGAGAGACTATATTCAAGGACTCCACGATTATGTGGGAATTATTGTATGCTAGATTATATCTTTGTAGGCATTCCCATCTTGCATGTATTTTTAATCATGATATTTCTCTAAGCACATTTGTGTCAACTTTTATGTGTCTATTCTCTAGCTTGCTAAGCAGGAATAGTCGCTTTGGCAATGCAATTTGAGAGAGAGTTGTGTATGTGAGCCCATATAGAATGTGAGGTGCTCCAGGAGGCTTTTACTGATTATGATGTTCTTTTGGAGCAATGGTCAAGAAGAGATGCACTACAGTGGTGTCAGGGTTTGGATTGTTTTGGAAAGTGTTGTTGATGTACTCCAAGTTTGCGTCAGATTGCTGGCCACTTCTGATTCTATTCAAGGCCTCTATGAATCTATTATCTTTTCATCAGATAGTTGTTGTTAGCTCATAGCATCATATTGTGGCTTGCCAGTACAACTGCTCACCGAGGCTCGTCAGATGAGATATTCTTTGAAGATCCAATTATGTCTAATAGAGCTTGCTTGGCAAAGATCACCATAGAAGGCAAGGTCCAAAACAATGAATGTTTCTTGGTGGTGGTGTTTGATTGAGTGAAGCCTAGTCTCAATCAAGTTTAACATTCTTTGACCGATTAGTGACGCTTTCATAAAAAACTACTAGTTTTAAGTTATTGTACAATGCGCTCAAATTCTCTAGCTTCTCGCACACAGATTTGTTGGGCTATGAGAAACTAGGGGAAGGTGCAATGCTAAGTGGATCATTGTGCCACCTATGTTCAATGCAACTTTCCCTATGTAGGCCATTAGCAATGCTATTGGGCCATCAATATCACTACCAATCGATTGTGAGTAGTGTTGGATGAGGCCTTGAATGACAATGCACAAGACAAATTTTTTTACGGTGCTAACACCACTAATCAGGAATTGATGGATTAGTTTTTCTAGTTGGATCATATCATCATGAAAGGCAATCTTGTGTGTTTAGTTTCTTGATTTCATTGTGGCAATACTCATTGTGCATGAACTTGTATGTTTTATGGATATTGTAATTGATGTTTTGAATGCTTCTATGTCTTGGCATGTCCATTGCAATATTGTAGTTGGATTGTCTACCTCCTGTGCTGTTGTTCGACTATGTTGCTTCACCATCTCTTATAGCAGGAATTATTGCTCTGGTGAATTTATCATTGTTTTGGTTGATAATATTAATGTTTCCTTTGTATGCGTTGTGCCATGTCCTGTATCGCTTAGGATAGTTTGCTCAGATCCTCTAAATGAAATATATAGCAAACCCTAAATTTAAGAGGCAGTCTGTACAAATGCGCTATCACATTTTTATATTTCAAACAATGCGGAGTAAACCTAAAGGTTTCAACATTGATTTCAGACTCTTTCTTGGCTTAGTGACCACAAAGCATTCGAGCAATCTAAATAAATAGTGTAGCTTCAAGAGAGGACTCAAATCTTGTGGATGCTTCTTAGTTGAAGGCTATCAATTCAAGTCTTGCACTTGAGCATCTAAAAGCATGGCTTAACTTAAGACAGCTTTGTAGCTATAGTAGAGATTGTAGAATCAATAAAATCAAATAATCATTCTATGTTTCTGTCAATGATGAGAGCTATTATAGAATTCATAGAAGTAGACCATACCATCCATTCTAGACAATTCCATCAAGAGCAGTGAGTGGGATGAGATTTAACTAGATACACCAAATGTGAATTGTGGATGACTACAAAAGAGCAAGGAATTGACGAGGATTACCAAAAAGTGAGCAACAAAAAGCGAGCGAGCCAAAAAAAGCGAGCAATAAAAAACAATAAAAGATTTATAAATCCCCCATTTCAGTAGCAAAAAATAATAACTTATTCAAAAGTCCATATGTTTCCTCAATGCTAGAAGGTTAAATATGCATATAACTTTTTGAGCCACTAACACTAATTTCACATCATCCATGAGATAGTTTGTATGTTCAATTTCCAATTCAATTTTTGTATTAAAGACAAACCCTACAGTAACTACAATCAAGCTCTCTCTTTCCACTAGAGTAATTGAGATCATCAATGCAACCTTCCACATAGGTGGGGTGTTTCCAAGGACTCCTTGCATGGATTAGTCTAGATTCCATGCATATGTAAATGCTTAGCTTTTTTAACTCTGTTCACTCTTGGAATGAAACCCATGTTTCTTTGTTACTGGGAAAATATCCTTCCCTAATGATTTATTCTTACCTCCCACTAATCTAACCAATGCAACAAATTAACCACAAATTCATATTTTGGTGCATTAAATTTTACTAGATGGTGCACAAAGATATGCTAATCATCTAAAGTACGCCTTGCCATTTGATTTGATATGTAACATGACCCTATTTGGACTTGTAAATCAAAAGATACAAGGATGTGAAAATATCATCTTTTGGGCCAAAACAGGGAGTGCGTTAACCAAAAGAGGACATTTTCACATCCCTGTATTTTTGCAAGATGTCAACATATGATTTTTTTGGCCCAAAAGATGAGTTTTTAACATCCCTACATCTTTTTATTGTCAAATATAAATGGCATAATGTTACATATCAAATCAAATGACAGGGCATGATTTAGATCAATATCATGCCTTTTTGCACCATCTAAAAAAATTGTGTGCATCAGAATATGAATTTTGTGAAATTCAATCCAATTTTTTGCACAAAGTTTAAAGCAAGGTTTCCCATAATGGGGAGCGAGAAGACACTGTCTATTTTGGCCAAAAAAAAAACCAAAATTTAAAATCCTCTACCTTTTAATTGCACTCTGGGATCACTCTTCATAAACCCATCAAGCATGTGTAAGCAAGCATGTATTAAAAATTACCCCTATTCTTGCAATTTACATTTTGTCATGTAAATGGTTGAACCCATGTATGTGTTTACATTTTAAAATATCTACATATATAAATTACATTAAGTTGCTATTTTATAAATCCCCTCATGCACACAAACAACATGTAAGTCCCCCCACTAAAAAATACCCCTCAATGCACAAAAGTGGTATGTTACATGTTTATGAGTGACCCCCCAGGATAATTGCCAAACCCAAATGGGGTTATGTTACAATAGTCCTTAACTTTAGACTACTCAATTTCAAGAAATGTGACACATAACCACTCTTTTGAATACTTTATACTTCAAGCAATTATTTTATAAACAAAAGACTTAGATTCTTTCTTTGCCTGCTTGATTTTCCAATCACTTCAACTAATTGTCGCTCGCTTTTTTGGGCTTGCTCGCTTTTTCTCGCTCGCTCTATTGACTGCCTCAGAATTGACAAGGGCTTAATTCAAGAAACCAAATATACTAGACATCCCAAATGATCATGAAGAGCAAGCTTTCAACCCCAAAATTAAGAGCTATTTTATCTACATTAATCATAGAAGTTATGAAAAGCACAGTGAAGATCATGCTTAAACCATTTGAGAATCAATATCACCAAACATGAAATAAATGTTTACACCTTTGTTGGAAGCAACAATAGCTCAAAAAAAGTTTCCATATATTGATATCAAAAAATGAGGAGAACTAGCTCAGAGAATGATAGCTTACTAAAATTTTCCATATATTGATGTCAAAAGCCTGGGGCACCAACTCAATATGTATTATGTTACTACCCTCATCCAAAATCCAGGGTATGGGCGGACAAGGTCCATATAGAATATGCATGTATTTCCTTTAAAAATTTGAAACATGCAAGGAAAAAATATGAAAATCTCATGTCCCCCCCACACAAAATATAAGGTATATGCCTTGAAAATAATGCAAGATTTTAAGATTTATACATATTTTTCATAATACGTGAGGCTCAAGGGCGGGGGGGACCGCAGGGGGGGGGTTCTTTTGGAGAGGGGGGAAAACAAAAAATACACTAAAATATGAAAACCCATCTCCTTTCAAATTAGTGTAACTTTTTCATGTGTTACCTAAATTCCAAGGCATAAAAACATATTTGAATCTCGTTTAGCATAGAACACAACCATGCTAATTTGCCTAATTTCTACTCATGGAATATTGTTAAGTTCATCTCATACTCAAGATTTTGATAGGTATTCTTACTAAAGGAGTTGGTTCCCTAGGGTCAAAAGTGTGAAGATAGTGGGAGAGAAGGAAGGAGTCTCACTTGTGGCTTTCTCACATACACAATGGGGGAATACACACAAAGGTGGAGGCTAAAAACAGTTTTGCTCTTCTTAGTTGTGAAAGCCAAAAGAACTCTCATATAAAGAAATAGAAGAACCCTATATGTGGGTCTCAAACCAAACTTAGCTAACTAAGGTGGCATACTAACTGAGCCATGAACTAGAGTACATAAGGATAGCTGTCATCCAGCTATTATTCATGGGTGGTGTACCAACCGCATCTGCAGCTAACAAGTCGGTGACATAAATGCACAATGGTCACCCTGGCATATCACGAGTGGAGCTCGATATCTCAACAAAAGCTAATTACAAAATTTGTTATCTTTCCTCAACAAAATTAAGTCAAACAACAATGCCATTTCTTGAAGCAAATCCACTTTGTTACTGCTGAATGCTGTTCATTTTTGGTAGCATTCAAAAGCACTTTGTAGAGTACTCGACATACCATAAGAAATGTGATTATTAAGTAGTAGCTAATCACCCACATTAGACAAAGCATATCCTCCAAAAAGTAGCAGCTTGAGGCTATTTCATCATCCAGTAAGTAGCAAATAGAGCAGCCCTATTTTAGTTGTATATTAGCTATTCAGGTTGGAAGCCAACATGTCCTTGGTGACTAAGGGTGAATGCACCATTTTTTCACACGCTAGCAAGCATAGCTTTTGCACTAAGTGCACTCCTTGAACACATTGAAAGAAAGGTTTCTTGAGTGCAAGTACTCTATCTATGTAGTTTGGTGGTGACGCCATGTGTTGACAGGATCTTGGAGGGATGCTAAGGGAACTCTCCTCCTCTTGCCACTCCTCGTGGGAGCAATGCAAGCACATGCAGTCCAAGAGTTCACGCCAATGGCTCACCGAGTTGTAGCAATGTGAATCCTCAAGAGAAGGAAGGGGAGAAAGGGGAGGAGAAGAGGGATGAGAGAGTGGGAAAGGAGAGGGAAGAGGGAAGGGGATGCATGAAGCAAGAAGGGGGAAAGGGGGTGAGAGGCATTCACAATGGCAAGAGCAAGAGCAACATAGACATCACTTCTTGGAAGAGAAGGAGATCTTATATTTCTCAAACTTGCATACATATAACTGAAGACCAAAAGTCAAACTTATTTATACCTTTTGAAGGGAGGGCCGACCCTATTTCTCCTTACCACTCTCCCTATTTCTGATGTTACAAGAACTTGGACCATGTTCCAAGATGAAATTCTCTCATCCTATCCTTTCTTCCACTTTATCTTGTAGAACATTCTAGCCTTGTCCGATGGTGTTAACATGACCCCCTTCCTAAAGTTAATCCATCCTTGGATCAATTGGTGTAGAGTAGTCCGATCATCTACATGGTGTTAACATGACCCCCTTCCCTTCCTACTAAAGTTGATCCATCCTTGGATCAATTGGTGCAAAGTAGTTCGATAGTCTACATGGTTTGGACTAGGGAGTGGCTGTCAAAAAGCCATTGTGAGGTCTGGCAAAGGGAAAATGGGGCTCCCAAAAGTGTGTGTCATGCATGTCCTCAAAGGTACAAATATGGCATGCATGAAGATTATGGACGCGGAAGTGACTTGCTTAAAAGCGGGCCTTCATCCAAATTGAAGACAAGCTTGTGGAGGATATTAAGATGCCGTTCTTCGAGTGTTGTGGCCACTGCTCAGAAATGTCCCTTAACAAAATGATCAAGAGGCAAAAAAAATGGATCAAGGCGGCCACCGCTAGATCAGGGACTTTGGCATAATTATTATAATACTTCATTTGTGTAGTAAAGCTGTAGGTGTGGTAATGACTAGAGGGTAATTAGTAGATTACATTAGGATCGTTCTCACACATGTCTCTGAAGAGACTCCATTTCCATGAGGCAGTTGATAAAGTGAGTGATGTGAGGTGAAGGAAGTGAGCAGTGAAAAGCGAGTAGAACCCCATTATTTCTCCGTTGACTCCATTTCAAAAAAAGCACTTCCAAATAAAGGTCATCACCACTTCCGTAACTTGCCACTTTATTGAGGCGTATCACCCAATCCAAACTTGCCAAAGTATCCCCTACCCCTTAACCCACCCTCTCCCCTTTTCACCCAAAGCAGCCCCTACCCTTTCCCTCATCCCTCCAAGAGTTGCCCTTTTTCTCTCCATAGAAGCTCCCACCTTTTCCACCCTATAGCAAGCCTAAACTCCCTCTTTCTAAGAAAAACTCTCTCTCTTCGTCAAACCTACAAAGCAGCCCCAAAACCTCTACTTCTACTCTTCCTTCCACTCCTCCAAAGGAGCCCCAAAACTCCTCTTTCCACTCCACTTTCCTACTCCACTCCTCCTTCCACTCCACTTGCTTACTCCACTCCACTTGCATACACCACTCCTCCTCCTTCCTCCACCCCCCCTCTTTCCTCAAGCTACTCTTCTCTCCCCTAGGATGGCCTTCTCTCCCCCTGTCTACCCTCCTCCCCCCTCGGGTTGCTCTCCCCCCCATCGGTTGCTCTCCTCCCCCCTAAATATGCTCTCTTTGCCCCTAGGTTTCTCCTTTTTGGGTTGCTCTTCTCCCTCTTGGCTGCCCTCTCCCTCTTGGTTGTCCTCTCTCTCTTTGTTTGCTGCCCTCTCCCTATCCGTCCAAAGCAACCCCTACTGCTTCCAAAACCGACCCTCTTCCCTATTCGTCAAAAGCAGCCCCTTCCCTTTCCCTCATCCCTCTAAGAGTTGCCCTTTTTCTCCCCATAGAATCCCCCACCTTTTCCACCCTATAGTAGGCCTAAAACTCCCTCTTTCTAAGAAAAACTCTCTCTCTTCCTCAGACCTCCAAAGCAACCCCAAAACCTCTACTTGTACTCCTCCAAAATCCTCCTTTGACTCCTCCAAAGCAGCCCCAAAACTCATATCTCCAATCCACTTGCCCACTCCAATCCTCCTAGCACTCCACTTGCCTACTCCACTCCTCTTTCAACTCCAATTGCCTACACCACTCCATTCCTCTACCTTCCTCCCCCCCCCTCTTACTAGGGCTACTATTCTCTCCCACTAGATGATCTTCTATCCCCCTGGCTACCCTCCTCCTCCTCTCCTTCCCCCTCAGGTTGCTCTCCCCCCCCTCGGGCCTGCTCTCCTCACAGGGTCGAATTGGGAGATGAAAACAAAACTTGTTGCTAAATAAATACATGGAGAGAGCATCCAAACACTTGGAGATTGAATTTATAAAAGACAAAGTCAAATTGATCCACTATATTCTCCTATTCCCAATAGATTTTCAAGTATCCATGCATGCCATATTCACCAAACATAAAACACCAATAATCAGAAGCCCCAAAGGTCCAATTGCATATAGTATTATGAACCAAATGCAAAGGCATAAAAAGTAGAAGTCAATAGTGTCTCACTATGAGTCATACAGGTTCCCGATGGGTGTAATCGCATACTCATTTGCATCTTGCCCCTCCTCTTCAATGACATGATCTTGAATTCTCTTTGCAGTAGCACTCTACACAAGAGACTCCACAGTGCTCATAATAATAGATGCATCACTATCAAAGGAGAAGCAAGGGGACTCTCTTGCCAAGCATGCTCTCATGAGCGGTGCCACGCCACACCCCATCTCCATAGCCAAGCCATCCACAGGACACAACAGTTTGAGAATAGCTTCGACAAAAATTATAGACTTCTCCAACACTCCTCGTACTACTCGTGTTGATGATGTCGTGGTCCTGATCATTGGCATGTATAGATTTCAAGAGTCGGACATGGGCTGAATTTTTAACCTTTGGAATAGAGGTTTACTCTCTGTGTAGAACAAGGGTGGCTGTGACTCACCCATCTACAAAACACAAGCAAGGAAGTCTGCATCTACAATGAAAATAGAATATATCAGAATCCTTTGTCACTCATGTAAATTCAATGTATGAGAGCAAGGTGTATGGATGCAACCCATCATGATATCCATGCCATCCTATTGTTGGAATCCATAAGATAGTTTATTTAGCAAGAATACCCAACACATGACCTCCAAGCCCTGGATATGAATGTATCGTTCCATCCACGTAATGCAAGGACCTACATCAACAGATGGAATTTTTATATTACGTTCACATGACATGCAAAAAAAAAAACGAAGGACCTGCATATGAAATCACATAGCAAGACCAAAATCAAAGGAATGAGATTCTGTTGCTCACCCACCAATGGACATACAAGGGCCAGCCACCCATCATCACCCAGTGTGGCTATACTATATCTCAGGTGGTCCTCTGTGAGCCTGTTCCATGGTGGGATCCCCAACTCCCCCTCCAACTCAAATCCAGCTTTGGTAAGTTAAGAAATATGAATCGGGCCGCCCACTTGACATTCTTTCCTAGTCTCATGTAGGGCCTATCTTTCCTTGCCACCTTTAAGAAAAATTGGTGTGCCTGTGTGTAAGCATCATCTTTTATGCAACGAAGTCCATGCCCATGGAGACATAGTCTCAAATCGCGCAAGCACACAGCAAGGTATCCGCATAGCTAAGAATTTTAGCCATGGGAGAGGGAGGACAGTAAACAAATGTAATTTTCTCTTTAACATCAATCCTCATCTATACATTTTCAATCAATAGGAAACAATGAATTGATTCAGTCCACCCCACTGTTGGAATAAGATGCTTTGAAAATGAAAAATAGAATATATGTAGGAGTGCTCACCGTGCTTTGTATCTAAGGCAGCCTCGTCCTTTTCCATTTGGGGTTTTTTCTCATCCTTCTTGTTTTCTTTTGGTGGCAGAGTCAAGTTAATAAACTGCATAGATTCATCCAACAAAAATAAAGTAAGAGTCAAGCAATTCAAACTTTCCTAGAGTGAAGCCTACCTGGCTTTCTTTTTTCTAGTACCAGGGGTTTCATCGTTCTTTTTGATAGTAACCTTTCTTCACATGATTTTTGGAGTGTCCTTCTCTACTGTTCTTTTGGTTGCATTTGTATGTACTCATCCCTCTCCCTAGTGAGCATCTGCCCCTCACAAAAGTCAACCCACCATGGGCAATGTGCAATCTCCCACTGGGAGAGCCCATGCATGGATTCGAGGTACATGCAAGTGGCAAGGTTTCTAATTTCTTGCCAACCCTTACACTATCGGGGCATCTCATGCAGCTTGCCTTCTCCAACTAGGTGCAACACATACCTTTGAAGCAAAAAATATCTATGTCAACTCTATCACATAGACAATCTTGTCCAAGATTGTTAAATTACCATTCCATATTACTTGAAAGCCACACGTTGAGACACCTTCCACTCTTCGGCGCTCCACTCCTTCCACTCTTTTTCTATCCCTCAGCTCCCCCCCACTGTCCCTAGACTTGAGGATAATGAACATATGCTTCTGGCCCTCCAACTTTATGTCCTCCACATATTGTTGTAGTATATATAGTTTGCAGGCAATTGCAAAGGATTGTCCATTGCACAAAGGGTGGACATGTCTTCTAAAACTAGCAAGGAAGAAAGTTCCACCTTCTCAAGGAAGCTTTCCTTCAACAACCACATATAAGACGTAGAACCAAATTAACATCTTTTGTTAAATTACACACAGCGGAAAAGAAACTGAACAAAGAATAGAGAGTACACAGCAACCTAAAGATGAGGAACATTTTTTTTTTTCAATACTGATGTAGTACAGATGATGGCTCTGTCCACCCATGCACTCCCACAGTGGAGCTTAGATGGCAATCTAGACAGATACTAGGTGAAGAGCTACAAGCTAGAAGATCTCTACTGGAAGATCTAATCTGGTACAATGGACTGGGGAGGTCGCCTCTTTATAGCTATGAGGGCAGTGGTCAGATCAACCTAGTCGGTGGAACCGACCAGTCAACCTAGTCGATGGAATCGACTAGTCATCCATGGAATATTCAAGTAATATTTCCTATACCGTCGCCTCAGGGGCTCTCGCCCCCAAACCCCCACCAGGGGGGCTAGCTGGCCCCCAGGCCCCAGCAAGAATAAGGGGCTCCCACACAATCACCTTTCTACCATCAACGATCTCATTGATAGACCTCATCTGATATGCAAGTTAGGATCCATCCAGTGTCCCGAGCTCACACATGGCTTCTCCTCATATGGGGGCCTTACAACTTGAGCACCTTGGACCATTGGTGGTTACTAGGAGGGTGGGGCTTGAGCATATCTAACACCCCCCCTCAATATCCACCCGTAGGTGAACTACCTTCTTGGCCCAATGCCGAGTCTCTGAAGATGACCTTGAAGCTGATCCTTCCCGAGTGCCTTGGTGAAGATATCTGCTCCATTTTTCTAAATTGGACAGTAGACCAATTCCACTATCCTGTCCTTAATCAAATCACGCACATAGTGATACTGAATCTCTATATGTTTTGTACGCACATGAAACACTGGATTTTTTAGCAATGGCCATGCAACTTTGATTGTCGCACCTCATCATAGTTGCCTCATCCTCTTGCACTTCCATGTGCCATAAGATCCTCCTCAGCCACACTACTTCACAAACAGCAAAACATGCTGCCTTGTACTCAGCCTCGGTAGAAGACAATGGTTGTTTCTTACAGATCCAAGAGAAGATACCTGAACCTAAAGAGAAACAATATCCAAAAACTAATTTCCTAGAATCAACATCTCCAGCCCAATCTGAGTCACAATGACCAGCCAAGGAAGTGCCCGTACCATAAGTGATGCCATAATCAAGAGTTTCCTTCACATACCTGAGCACCCGCATCCCTGCATTCCAATGATTCTCCTGGGGCTTATTGGAGAACCTGCTCAAAACGCCAACAGCAAAATTTATTTCCGGTCTGGTGTTGCACAGATAGATGAGACTGCCGACCAACTTCCTGTACCTCCCGATGTCTATTGGTGGTGAGGCATCCTCCATAGATAGCCTCGCATTTACCTCCATAGGTGTAGCTATCTCCTTGCACTCAGACATACCAAATGCCTTCAAGATCTCCCTTGCATATTTCTACTGAGAGATGAAGATCTTGCCTGCTGTTGGCTCTTGCCAGACTTCAATCCCCAAATAGTAGTGCATCAAGCCTAAGTCTGTCATCTCAAACTCTATGCTCAATGCCTTTCTAGTCTGTTGGATCATGTCTTCATACTCACCTATAATAAGGAGATCATCCACATATAGAACAATAATAGCAGATTTTCCACCTTTCCTGTACACATACAAGTTAGCATCTGAGGCACATCTTTTGAAGTTTAATTTATGAAAGAATTTGTTTATCCATTGGTACCATGCTCTTGGGGCCTGTTTCAACCCGTATAGAGCCTTCTTCAGCTTACATACCTTATTCTCAGAATGGGGGGCCTCAAACCCAGGTGGCTGAGCCACATACACCTCCTCCTTGAGGTCACCATTCAAGAATGCTAATTTAACATCCATTTGATAAACTGGCCACTTTTCATGAGTAGCCACTGATAGTATTTTGCGAATAGTGGTCATTCTGGCAGTTGGAGTGAAAGATTCCTGAAAATCAAACCCTTTAACCTGTGAAAGTCCTTGTGCAACCAATCTGGCTTTGTACTTTTCCAAAGTCCCATCGACCTTGTACTTTACCTTCCAAACCCACTTGGTGCCAATAACCTTTCTGTTAGCTGGTTGATCTACCAGCTCCCAAGTTTCATTCTTCATGATGCTATCTTATTCTACTTGCATAGCATTTTTCCAATCTCAGTCTTCAAGTGCTTCCTCCAAACTCGTAGGCTCCTTTACTTCTGCTATAATCTCAGCTATCAAGGCCATATTGACTATGTGAGTAGAAGCCCTCCTTTACTCCTCGATTCTCTAAGACTGGCTTGGTCCATCTACATGCTGCTTAACAGACATAGGCATTTGGTTATCATGGTCGTAGAGATGCCTTACCCATTGTGACAATGGCTTTTTCGGTGGTGTAACAGCAGGTTGGTGACACCATCATCTGATATTTCCTCCTCCTTTATAGCTCCTGGGACAGAGGTCCATAGTGAATTACCTATTGACTCCATGCCAACATGGACTTAGGTAGAATAGAATGTGTGTGTAGAGTAGCGGCAAAGCTCCGCTTGTACTTGCATAAGGCTAGAAATAATCCCTCTTAGAAATCCAACTTGCATGTTGTACATGCAAGTTCTACATGCAACTCCTACATGCAAGTTCTACATACGACTTGTACATGCGAGTTGTACATGCGAGTTCTACATGCAACTCCTACATGCAACTTGTACATGCGAGTTGTACATGCAAGCTCTACATACGACTCCTACATGCGACTTGTACATGCGAGTTGTACATGCCAGTTCTACATAGGACTTCTACATGCAACTCCTACATTCGACTTGTACATGCAAGTTCTACATACGACTTGTACATGCGAGTTCTACATGCAAGTTCTACATACGAGTTCTACATGTGAGTTCTACATGCAAGTTCTACATGTAGAGAGAGAATGGGTTACACTTCCTACATGCAGAGAGAGAAGCTCTCCAACTTGTATAAATACCCCATAATGGAATGAAGCCCACACTCTTTGGGGCATTGTGTTGAGTTCTACTTTGGTATTCCAAGCAATTGTCTCAAGTGTCCATGCTTCCTTGCACTCCATGTTCAAAAGCATGTCCTAACCTTGCAACTCCTCCTCCCCTCTCCTCCAACCTTGCAACCCGTCCTCTCCCTCTCCTCCTCCCTACTCCTCCTCCCTTCTCCTCCTCCCTCCTCCTCCTCCTCCTCCTCTCTCCTCCTCCCTTCTCCTCCTCCTCCTCTCTCCTCCTCCTCCTCGTCCTCCCTCCTCTCTCTTCTTTCCCCCATGCTCTTACACCTTTTTCCTCTCCCACTCCTATGCTACCCCTAAACCCTTTGTTCCTCAAGGAGTTGCATGTAAAACTTGCATGTACAACTCGCATGTACAAGTCGTATGTAGAACTTGCATGTAGGAGTTGCATGTAGAACTCACATGTACAACATGCAAGTTGGATTTCTAAGAGGGATTATTTCTAGCCTCAAGTACAAGCGGAGCTTTGCCGCTACTCTACACACGCATTCTGTTCTACCTAAGTCCATGTTGGCACAGAGTCAACATACTCCCAGATCCATTTTATTACCCATCCTCGAGTTATGGCTTATTGCGAGCATGTGCCTAGGTTCCCATGCCTTTAATCCAGTGGCTGTGGAACTTGTGTCATGCCAGTCAATCTTGTTGCAAAGCCTTGGCACCATACAGTTTTTGCTCAGTTTCCAGGGAGCTTGTATCCACCATTTGCTCGAACAGAGATATGTGGCATGCTTCTAAGAAGATCACTCTTTGATAGAGTCGGCTTGTAATCTAAGCATTGACCCTTTCATTGGGATTAAAGCTGAGTGGAGGCAAATGGGAATCAAGGTAACATGGGACCTCCAAAATGAATTCCAATGTTGTACAGAATATAACACTTAGGTGAAGGAAGCGATCAATGTTGCCACACATTATTTGCTCATGCTATTGAAGTGCTCAGACCATTGTGCCTTGGATATTCCATTCTACACCAGAGTATGGTTCGATCATTGAACAATTAATGGTTCGATCTTCAGCCAAAGTGTGTATGTTGGCTTCCCATTTTTTACGCCGTGGAACTGCATAGAACTTGGGATGGGTTCTGAGACATGGAGGTTCCCGTAGGTACTCCTTCAAGAAGATTAAATCAAAGAGCTTGGGGCGGCGCCAATCAGGTTGTGGATCCAACTTGCTAATCCAACCTTCACTAATTTGATGCTGACGAAGGTTGGTTGAAAAGTTGTCCAGGGTCTTGTCCAAGGTCCATCCACCTCAAGTTTTCATATCAGGATATTTGCTCCAAAATTCCTTGATGGGGTTACTGGGAAGTGGTATCTCATCAAAATCATACCCATCATTGGAACTTGGCATGGGTGTACGAATTGGATTATCCGAATCCTCATATTCAAAATCAAATACTGTGTCATTTTCTACCGATGGAAGCACAAGTAGTGTCGGAGGTGATGATGGGGCAGGGAGAGAATCTGGGGACATGGGGGAGAAATATGGCAGAATGTTAGTTGCAAAAGGGGGAGCAGAGGGGAGGGGGGGAAGAACTGGGCAAATGGTTTGAGCAGCTTGGTAATCCTCAAGGGTAGGATTAGCAAGGGAGGGGAAGAACCTAGGTGTAAGGGGCTCGTAAGTTTGTGATTGTTGGGTTAGTTGAAAATGGTGAGAGGCATGAGCAAAGAGACAATGGAGGGAATAGATGTTAGGATGGAGCTCAGGGAAGGTTAAGAGGGTGGTAGCAGCAAGGGTAAGTGAGGGTATGATGTTGGCAGAAAGAGTGGTTAGATATGGGAAGTTGGATGTGAGATAGGCCCTGTCATCTTCTGACACTTCTTTTGGCTGGTGCGATGGGATGATCAGCTGCATGGGTGGGATGTCGGTTATGTCGTGCCTCGCAAATAATAGGGATGGCCTTTGTAGCAATGGTAGCAAACCTGCAATAACCCTGAGGGGAGGACTACCCATGAGGTAGACATATGCAATGAAAGCATCCGTCATGAGTGTTATAAACCCGGCATGTGTAGACAGGCAGAAGATACTTTTCTCATCTTAGGAGAAGTATTGGCAAATTATGCATAGGGTTTTGGTCCCAATGGAACGTTCCCACTTGATTGTTGGATGAGCAGATATGATCCTGATGTGGAGTTGCTTCCATTGGATAAGCACACATGCGTTGAGGTGATCTTCCCCTTGTAGAGCAGCCACAAGCTCTTGGTACACCACCGTTGTGCATTGAAGTGGGGTTTCATTGGTGTTGTCTTCCAATGCCTCATTGTTGTGCACTAGTAATTGGAGTTTAAACTTGGAGATGATTGTCTTTTGGGAGTGCATCTCATTCATTTTTTCTTTGTATTGATGGTAGATGGTTGTATAGGCCTCCTTAAGCTTTCTCATTTGCAAGGTTCCTCTATGATTGGTAAACTGATAGACTGACAATCCAAACTCGTGACACTACAGTAAGAGTTAATGTGGGGACAAGAGCAATAAAACCAATCATACCTAGAGTGTTGGATGAAACCTCTTCAACAATGATCTCAAGCAAATCAGCCCCCCTCCAACAACAGCATGCCATAGCGGCTGATACACAAAGCAATGTCAATCATTGGATCCAAGCATTGGTAACCATTGACAACTACCATTCACTAGATCCTATCTTCTTGCAAATTGATGCTAAGGTCCTGCAAGTAAATCCTCCACTCACACATGAAGAACCAATCAATCTAGAGGTGCCATTCATTATGGTGGATCTTGAATGGAATAGGGAACCTGAAGAAGCTATCCATTTCAATAAGGACTCAGATTTTCCTCGGGACCTTGAAACTGAGGTAGAGAATGCTCAATTTGAAGATCATGTCTTTGAAAATGATTAAGCCATTATGCATGCCCTAATGGCAGTCAAGCTTCCCAAAGTTGAAACTCCAAAGTTGAATAATAGTAGAAGATCTTGCAAGAAAGCTGAAGGAGGATATCGCTGCAAAGCCAAGGCCAAACACTTCAATGAGTTTGAATGAGTCCAAACTAGGATCGTCAAATTGTATCTTACCAAGCCAGCTCCCTCAAAATCTGAGCCACCTCCTCTTGAATGGTCCCCTGATGGACTTGAAGGAGTATGCAAAGCAAATGAACCCTTACTTAGGAATACTTTGCTAGTGGAAAAGTTACCCACAGTTCCCAATGTAAGAAGTTTCGAAAGTATAAGTAGCATGTGCAAATGAAGCTCGATAAAGAGACTTCAGAAAAAGAAAGTCCACAAGAGCCTCAAAATTTGGTTAATGATACTATGCCACCCAGTACCCATAGCACATGTCAAGCTAGTTCAACACCATCAGAGGCTGATCTTTGACAAGTGCCAGAGTACTTCAAGAACTACACAAGTGGTAGTGTCCCCATAGCAATGCCAAAACCACTAAGAGAATCTGAAGTTCAAGAAACTGATACCATTGGAGAGACTCGAGTCTATGAGGGACTGGCATAAACTCACACAATAAACCTTGCCCTTGAAGGGGAGGAAGAAAAATTGGTTTTCATTGGGAAACAGCTTACACAGGAAGATGAACAAAGCTTAAAGCACTCCTAATGGAATACCAAGATTGCCTAGCATGGTCATACAAGGAAATGAAAGTAATTTCACCAGAAGTGGCAGTACACATGATACCTATAAGGGAAGGTGCCCACCCTAAGGTATGTGGACCTTATCGATAAATCCAAAATATGGCACCATGGTCTATGACGAGCTGGAAAAACTCTTAGATGTTGGATTCATCTATGAGATAGAGCACACTAATTGGGCTTCACCCATCATCATCGTGCCTAAACACAACAACAAGAAGCTAAGAAAATGCATTACCTTAAAGAATGTGAATGCCACCACAATCAAGGATCACTATCCCCTACCCTTAACAAAAATAGTATTGGAAAAGGTGGTTGATATACAGCTTGTTAGATGGCAGTGCAAATTTCTCCTACTGACCAATCAAAAATAGCATTTACTACAAAATGGGATATATTTTCCTATAGAGTCATGCCATTCCGCCTTTGTAATGCCCCGGCCACATTCTAGAGAGTCATGTTCACAGCTTTCAAGTCCTTTTTGAATAAGTTTCTATAGCTGTTCTTGGTCCACTCAAACAAAAAAGACCAATTCAAATGTCTTAAAGCAGTTCTAATCAAATGCAGGGAGTATGGCATCTCACTAAATCCAACAGAATTCCAGTTCATGGTCACCGGCGGAGTTGTTTTGGGACACTTCCTTTCTCAACATGGGATTGCAAAACTGACATGGACAAAATAAAAATCATTATGGAATTGCCTCCTCCTACAAATTCCAAAGGCGTACAGGTCTTTATGGGACATGCCGGCTATTATAGAAGATTTATCTTACGGTATGCCATGATATTCAGACCACTTTACAAATTATTAGTAGAATTCTTATGGACAAAAGAGTGCGACCAAGCCTTTGACCTTTTAAAGTGGCACCTAATCACAACACCCATCCTTATATCTCCCAATTGGGATATTGATTTTCATGTTCATACTGATGGCTCCAAGTATGCAATTGGGAGTGTTCTTTGCCAACCTGGTGAACATAAGAAAGACTATCTATTCTACTTTGCCAGTCGACAACTCAATGATGTCGAAATCAACTGAGGAAATTCTTCAGTGGTAGTGGACAATGTTGGTCCAAGACTTGTGCTTGTGAAGTGCTGGACTCTTGAGCGGTAGCAAGTTGGTCCTTTTGGATTCTGCATTCCCATGTAAGCTCGTCTATTATAAAGGCACGCACTGCCAAAGATTGTTTCATTTCATCAAGCTTGTCTTGCAATCCTGGAGCTCTTCTTGTTTGTGAATTAGAGTGAGTCAAGCTTGTGCCACTACCTCCATCTGTTGAGCATGTGTAGATGTCAAGGAGTTATAGTAGGTCTGTAGGATTACCGTTGCTTGTACTGCTTCTGTCAGCTGTGTTTGACTTTGGTGGAGGTTGGAGGTCACATCCCTCACTGCCTTTTCTTGAGCTTGGAGAGCTTGGTTCATGTGCACTTCTTCTACCTCCTTCTCATCTATCTGCACTCGAAGTGCCTTGACCTCTACGGCAATTTCCTAGAATTGGTCTTCGATTTCTGTTGCAGTCTGTCTTTCCAATTCCCTTGCATATTCTTCCTTGGCCAAGCTAGTGAATAGTTCTAACATTTGGATCATTTGGCTAGCTTGATGTTGGATAATGACAGACAGTGATGAGGCCTGGTGATACTGCTGATTGCGATCGGTTCTTGCCACACTTAACCCCCAAGATTATGGATAGGAATTGTGCCACTTCCTTGAGGCGATGGTCAAGGGTTGTGCGAAGCAATATGCCATCTTTATGGATCAGAGTGCTCTTGGTGAGGAGAGACTGTACTTTGATAAACTTTGCATCGACAAGCCATTTAGGGTATTTGGCACCTTGTGTTGGCAGTGAGAAAGCCCTTTGAATGACTGCACTGTCGAGGATAATGTTTAGTTTGCTTTGATGTATAGTGATTGTACCATACTTGCCAACCTTTGCATTGCTGGAGCGATAAGAATGGAGAAAATCCTTGATGTATGTGGTCATTGTAGGACTGTCCTCCAAGGATTTTAGGCTCTCATGCAAACTACCTAAACCCCTTTGCTCTAAGTAAGATGTTGCTTCCTAGGAAAGAGCATAAGTCGATGTGGGTGGCCAAACAAGTTCCACTGATTGGGCCCCTTCAATGGCTATGTAGGTCGTTGGTGACTGGGGTGGCATTTGTTCTTCTTGGTCATGCATTGAATCCTCTTCGGAGCTATCGCTCTAGACCACGAATGGCTGTGGTCACCGTGGTTCAGAGGATGTAGACGGTTGTGAACTCTAGAGAGGGTCTCGTGGCTGAGGCGGTGGGCACTTTTTGCGCATCCTCTTTAGTGGCGGCAACTTTTCTGAACCTGCATCCATGTGCATGTGGTGTACCATTGATCATTAGATTGGTTGACATGCCGGTATGACCTTTCTGTGTGTGTGAGAGATCTTATTTTTATACATGATTTGAGAGTGTGGAATGAAAGTGTGTGGTACAATTATTCATGCAATCATCTATGTGTCTAAGCGAAAGTGTGTGAATGCACGTGACCTAGGAGCTATGCATGGACTAACTATATGCTTTTTTTGTTGCTGGGATTTTCATAGGGCAGCTAGAACTCAAGCATCACTTCTGAGCCCTAGGTTAAAATCGATTGATGCTACCTATATGTGCAAAGACGTACATATGCAAGTGAGTGCTCGTGATACAATCTAATCCTAACTAAGGAAGACTTGGTTTCCCAAATCTTTGTATTTGTCAAGGATGGCTTGCGTGTTGATGTAGTAGTGCTTCAATCGGCTCCCGTTTATTGTTCTATTGAATTGGACTCCATCCAATGTTTCTAGCAGTATAGCTCTGATGGGATTCATCTTTCATACTCGGTAGGGTCCTTGACCTAAATACTTCAGTTTCCCCTTGTGTACTTTGGCATTGTATAACAGGACTAAGTCGCCTTCCTTGATGTCTTTAGCTTTCAGATTTCTATCAAACCATGCCTTTCTTCTGTGCTTTTCTGTTGTCATGGCGTGGTAGGCGACTAGTCTTGTCCTTGTATGCTTCTCCAACTGATAGAGCCTTTCTTTCAAGGATTCATGGTCTCCCATGCGTTCCTGTACTGCTATGCCTAGACTTGGAATTACAAATTCGAGTGTGACCACAACTTCAAGGCCATACACCAATTGAAAATGTGTGTTCCCTGTACTGACCTTGAATGTGGTTTTGTATGCCCATAAGGCTGCATTCAGTTTCTCTGCCCAATCAGAACGCTATGGTTCTACTACCTTGGTGAGGATAATGCATATTATTTTGTTGGTGGATTTAGCCTGGCCATTCCCTTGGGGGTAGTAGGGTGTGCTTTTTCTATGGATTACCATGAAGCAAGACAAGAGTTCTTGGATTACCTCATTGACAAAATGTGTGCCTCTATCCGAAACAATTTCAATGGGGCATCCAAATCAGGTGATCGCATTTTCGTATAAGAATCTTGCTGTGCTTCTAGCATCTTCCTTTCTAATTGCTTTAGCTTTAGTCCATTTTGTAAAGTAATCAGTGGCCACACAATGATGTACCGTGTCTGTGTTCCTTTTGCTGCTGGATGTATGGGACCCACATAGTCAATCCCCCATTTTTCAAATGGTTTTTGTGCAACAACTGTTGTTAGGGTATTGAAGTCTTTGTGTTGTGGTTTAGTAGTCCGTTGGCATACATTACAACCTTTTACATATTCATAGGCATCTGCCCACAGTGTTGGCTACCAATAGCCTGCGAGGAGAATTTTTCTTGATGTGGCTTCCCCTTGGAAGTGTCCTCCTGCAATGCCTTTATGGACTTCACTCAAGATTGGCATGATCTCATGAGGCATTACACATCTTCTTAATATTTGGTCATTGCCCATCTTATATAATTGTCCTACAATGAGTTGATAGGGTGCAGCCTTTAGAATCAATTTTCTGGCATCTACTGCTTTCATTTTAGGCGGTGGTCTTCCTACATCAAGTACCCAATGATATCTCCACACCACTCTAGAACAACATCTATTTGAAATAGTGTGGCATCTAGTAAGGCGTCTTCGACTCCAGTGGCTTCTTCTCCCGACTTGACTCGAGACATGTGATCGGCAATGTAGTGTTAGGCACCTTTGCGGACCACTATTTTGAAGTTGAATTCTTGAAGCAAGAGGAGCCATCTGGTTATTCTTCCTGTTATACACGGACGGTTCACAAGATAAAGCAATGCTTGATGGTCAGTGTAGAAGACAAAATCATTTCCTAGTAGATAGTGCCAAAATTTCTTTACACTATACACCATTGCTAGGGCTTCTCTTTCTGTGGTGTTATAGTTGATCTCTGCATCATTGAGTTGTCGACTGGCGAAGTAGAATGGGTAGTCTTTCTTATGTTCACCAGGTTGACAAAGTACACTCCCAATTGAATACTTGGATCCATTAGTATGAACATGAAAATCAATATCCCAATCGGGAGATATAAGGATGGGAGCCGTTGATTAGGCGCCACTTTAAAAGCTCAGAGGGTTGGCCGCACTCTTCAGTCCATAAGAATTCCACTAATAATTTGTAAAGTGGTCTAGCTATCATGATATACCACAATATAAATCTTCTATAATAGCCAGCATGTCCCATAAAGACCTGTACACCTTTGGAATTTGTAGGAGGAGGCAATTCCATGATGGTTTTGATTTTATCCATGTCAGTTGCAATCCCATGTTGAGAGATGATGTGTCCCAAAACAACTCCGTGGGTGACCATGAACTGGCATTTTGTTGGATTTAGGGAGATGCCATACTCCTTGCATTTGATTAGTACTGCTTCAGGACATTTGAAGTGGTCTTGTTTGTTTGAATGGATGCATAAATCATCCAAAAACACTTGTGAAAACTTATTCAAAAATGACTTGAAAGCTGTGAACATGACTCGTTGGAATGTGGCCGAGGCATTACAAAGGCCAAATGGCATGACTCTATATGCAAAAATACCCCATTCTGTAGCAAATGCTATTTTTTATTGGTCTTGAGGAGCAATTTGCACTTGGTTATAGCCATTGAAGCCATCCAAAAAGCTATATATTTCGGAGCCTACCACCTTTTCCAACATTGTTTCTATTAAGGGTAGGGGCCTAGTAGTGGGATAGAATTTTGTATCAAGGTATCCTCACACACACAACCAACACACACCCACACCGTCAAGCATATGTTATGGGGTTCTACAAGCACCCTTTGTGATTTACAATAACTCTACTACAGAGTTCACATCTAAAAGTATCAAGTGTTTTATGTCATATTTTGGTTGAGTTGAGCAGCATCGCATGTAGTACACTGTGAAGCATCAAGCATAAAGTTACAAGATACCCAAGGAACCTGTAGGATGTCAATTCATGAGAGGCAAGGGAGTGTTTTAGGTTGGGTGCATTCTATTCTCCCATGTGTTTTCAAGAACATGTGAATGCATCACAAGTGTGAGCCTAGGCTGCAATGTGAATCCATCACAAGTGGGAGTCTAGGCTGCAAATACTAAAGTAGGGCTATAGCAAGTGCTTTTCCAACATGTATAATGGAAAGAGAAAGCATAGGATCATAACCAAGATGGATGTGATGAGGACACGAGGTGTCACATGAGATTTTTAGCACAATCTCAAGGATAGCCAAAGACAACTTGGAGAGTCTCATCCAAAGGTCAATGCCAAGAAATCCAAAATAGTACAACATACTGTCAAAGGCCCTACCATGCCTTGGCTTACAATCTTTTTATAGAATCATGTGAGCAGATCATGAATTTTGAGGTCAATCAAAGTCATGATTAACAAAGCCCAAGTTTCATACCAAACTCACGTCAACAAACACCATCAAATAGCAAACAAGGATTTATAATCAATGGGCCTTTGATGTTTTCAACTACTATGTTACATATACTGGGAGCAGTTTCTTCCACTCATTCTACAATGTGGTGTGAAGATTGTGGGAGAGAGGGAAGAAGTCTCACTTGCGGCTTTCTCACATGCACAATGGGGGAGTACACACAAAGGTGGAGGCTGAAAACAGTTTTCCTCTTCTTAGTTGTGAAAGCCAAAAGAACTCTAATACAAAGAAAATAGAAGAACCCTATATGTGGGTCTCAAACCAAACTCAACTAACTAAGGTAGCATACTAACTGAGCCACAAACTAGAGTAGATAAGGATAGCTGTCATCCAGCTATTATTCGTGGGGCGGTGTACCAACCGCATCTCCAGCTAACAAGTCGGTGACATAAATACACAACGGTCACCCTGGCATATCGCGAGTGGAGCTCGATATCTCAACACTCCCCCTCGAGCTCAATCCCAATTCTTGCACACCAAGCAGGTCTCTGAACTTGCGCAGCTTCTCTGTGCCCAATGCTTTCGTGAATATGTCAGCTACCTGATCCTCTGTGCTGACATAAACTAGATCAATAAGACCTAGTAAAACCTTCTCCCGCACATAGTGATAATGCACCTCAATGTGCTTTGTTCTGGCATGAAAGACTGGGTTCTTTGCCAAGTGTAGTATACTGCTCATGTTGTCACAATAAATGACAACTGGCCCATCTGTAGACTGATGCATATCATAGAGTAGCTTATGCAACCAAGCTACCTCACATGCAGCCATTGCTGCACCCCTGTACTCAGCCTCTATGCTCGACAAGGCAACTGTAGGCTGTTTCTTGCTGCTCCAAGTGACTGCAGCACTCCCAAAAGAGAACATATATCCACTGGTAGATCGTCTATCAGTAACACTACCAGCCCAATCAGCATCAGTGTATCCATGCAACTGTATCTGAACCCCAGCCTCATAAAATAGTCCATACTGCAATGTGGACTTCACATACCTGAGTATGCGTCTAGCCGCATCCAAATGCGGTTTCCTTGGAGCCTGCATAAATTGACTTACCAACCCAACAGCATAGCTCAAATCTGGCCTGGTAATAGTCATGTAAATCAAACTTCCTACTATGCGTCTGTACATAGTAGGGTCCTCCAGAAGCTCACCTGCATCTGCGCTCAGCTTCACATTCTGCTCCAAAGGAACTGAAATAGGCTTACAACCTGTCATCCCATATTTGGACAGCATGTCCAATCCATACTGCCTTTGCAAGAGTTGTATCCCACTTGGTGATCTAATCACCTCAATGCCCAAGAAATAACGCAGCTCTCCCAAATCCTTCATCTCAAACTTCTGCCTCAATAACATTTTCACATGAAGGATATCCTCATCACTATCACCTGTGATGATCAAATCATCAACATAAATGACCAGCAGCATAATCCCTTTCTCTGTTTTTCTCACATAGAGTGAGAAATCTGCCTTGGAAATCTGAAAGCCAATAGTGACAAGATACTGTCCTATCTTGTCAGACCATGCTCTAGGTGCTTGCTTCAAGCCATACAAGGCTTTCTTCAACCTGCAAACAAACTCAGGATGAGTAGCATGAACATAACCTGTTGGCTGCTCCATAAAGACCTCTTCTTGCAAATCACCATGCAAGAAGGCATTCTTTACATCCATCTGATGTAAAGACCATCCCTTTGATGCAGCCATAGCAATGACTTCTCTTACGGTTGCCATCCTTGCAACCGGGCTGAAAGTTTCTTCATAATCAATGCCATATGTCTGTGCATACCCCTTGACAACTAATCTTGCCTTGTATCTATTCACAGAACCATCTGCATTGTGCTTGATCTTATAAACCCACTTACAGCCAATTGCATTCTTGCCTTTAGGCAAAGGCACCAATTCCCATGTAGCATTAGCATCCAAGGCATCCATTTCTTCATCCATGGCTTTCTCCCATTTTTCATTTCCCATGGCTTGCTCAAAAGAAGTGGGTTCTGGTTCCTGTATCACTTTGACCATATAGGCATAGTGAATGGCTGTAAATCCATCATATTTCAGCCTATCCACAAGATACCTAACCCTGGTAGACCTGCGCAAAATAGGCTCACTTCCAGGTGCTCTCAAAACATCCCTGGTCTTCCTTACTCCAGGTGTAACAACAGAAGGAATACCCAACTCATCATCAATGCTCTGCTCTGAGCCACTAGATTCACCATCCACATAAGAGTGACCTGCATTCACATCAAACATGGGCTGATCTACCTTCTCTTTTCCTTTTCGTAATACCTGCGTACCACTATCTGCATTGCTTTGAGGAGATTCTCCTGATCTCAATCTGCCTGTCCATGGCGAAGTATGTGAACCACTGGTAGAGGACACTCCAGGTCCACTGATATTTTGTGATTGCTGCTGTGCATTCTGTGCAGCATTACCATTTTGTGCATCTACATCAATCATCACATTTACTGGTTTATACCAGCTGCTCATCTCATCAAAAACAACATCTCTGCTCACTGTGAACTTGCGTGTAGAAGGGTTATAGCATCTATACCCTTTCTGCTGCAGAGAATAACCAATAAAGACGCACTTCTCAGCTTTTGGATCCAACTTGGACCTCAACTCATCTGGCACATGGACATAGGCAATGCAACCAAAAATCTTCAAATGAGAAATATCTGGTTTCCTACCAGTATACATCTCCTCTGGCGTCATGCCATGTATTGCTGCAGTGGGAGTCCTGTTCATTATATAGACTGCTGTAGCAACTGCTTCAGCCCAATAATAATCTGGTAGATCTTTTTCATTTAGCATAGCCCGAGATACCTCTCCAATATGCCTGTTTTTCCTTTCTGCAATTCCATTTTGCTGTGGGGTATGACTGCATGAATATTGCTGCTTTATACCATGCTCCTGCAAGAACCTTGCAAACTCATTTGAGAGGTACTCTCCCCCTCCATCTGACCTTAGGCATTTTATTTGCAGGCCTGTTTCTTTTTCCACCATAGCTTTGAAAACTTTGAAGTGCCCAAACACTTCACTTTTCTTTTTCATAAAATACACCCACAGTTTTCTGCTAAAGTCATCAATAAATGTGACAAAATAGTGACAGCCTCCAATAGATGCAGCTTTTGTAGTCCACACATCAGAGTGGATTAATTCCAATGGCTTTTTACTCTCTTGAACATGCCTAGGAAAAGGTTTCCTTGCCTGTTTCCCAAATTGACAGGCTTCACAAACCTTGTGCATTTCTGCAACCTTGAATTTAGGCAATCCTGCAACAATATTTCAGTCGCTGTATATTAACGTGACCAATGCGTTTGTGCCAGATATCAATATCTGCAACTACACCGGTCCCATGTGCAAACATTGTTGCACTCAATTCAGGCATGTCTGCATCCAACGTAAACATCCTGCCCTTCTTCTTTCCTTTTGCTATCAAGCGACCATTATTTTTCATATCCTCAACAAAGCATCCATGAGGATTAAATCTGACTTGCAAGCCCTGCTCAACCATCTGACCAACAGAAACCAGGTTCTTGGTGATGTTCGGGACATGAAATACATCAGACAAGTATTTCTTTTTCCCATCCTGCATAGACAAAGGAATTTTGCCAATCTGCACAATAGGATGTGCAGTATCATCACCAGTCTCCACAAATCCTGGCTTTTCCATCTTCCTTGCATCTTGCATCCATTCTGCATGACCTGTCATGTGGTTTGACGCACCTGAGTCAACATACCACACATCATTTTGTTCTTCTGCACTTGTCACAGAGTTGGTCATATGCTGCACCATAAATAGATGCTCATTTCTGTCATCACCCTGCCTGCTAGAAGATGCATAATTGCCTTGCTGCAATTTTCCACTCATAATGTCATTCTGCTTTTTATAGCAGTCTTTAGCCATATGACCCATTTTGCCACAATAGTAGCATTCAACATTGCTGTTTGCATTTTGGCTTCTCTGCCATCCACCACGGCCTCTTTGGCTCCCCCTGCCTCTAGAGTTACCACGTCCTCCTGCATAGGACTGGTTTTCTTGCGTTTGCTGCATATTCTGATTTCTACCACGGCCTGCAGATCGGCCTCCTCTACCTCTGCCTCTACCTCTGCCAGCATTTGAGTAGAAGACAGTTTCTTTTGAAGTTCCTGCTGAAGAAGATGCACCCCCATTTTTCTGCTCTTTAGAAATTAGAAGAGCAATCAACTCCTCAAAATCAGGAAAGTTTTCACGGACGGCAATGGATGTCCAGAACTGTGCATAATCCTTTCCTAGACCACGAAGGGCGTCTCAATCTGAAACAGTGCACTCCTGCACTTCTGGCTGTGCTACCTGCAGAGATTTGCTCCCAAACTCGAAATAGGAAAGCAACACTGGTCCTCTTACCAGGACACCACGAACTTGGCTTGCTTTCTTGAGCTCCTTACCATGAACCTGGCTCTGATACCATGTGAAGATTGTGGGAGAGAGGGAAGAAGTCTCACTTGCGGCTTTCTCACATGCACAATGGGGGAGTACACACAAAGGTGGAGGCTGAAAACAGTTTTCCTCTTCTTAGTTGTGAAAGCCAAAAGAATTCTAATACAAAGAAAATAGAAGAACCCTATATGTGGGTCTCAAACCAAACTCAACTAACTAAGGTGGCATACTAACTGAGCCACAAACTAGAGTAGATAAGGATAGCTGTCATCCAGCTATTATTCGTGGACGGTGTACCAACCGCATCTCCAGCTAACAAGTCGGTGACATAAATACACAACGGCCACCCTGGCATATCGCGAGCTCGATATCTCAACATGTGGGACACACTCCTTATGAAGTGACCTTCAAGAACAATCCCATGTGCCAAAATGTAAATTGAAAGAAAAGAGACTAACACTGTGCTTTAAACTTGTGAGCATGCAAGGATACTATATTGAGTTGTGATACCCCTACGCTCTGAAGACTATATTTACTTTATTATCTACTTAGTGCTACCAAAATGGCATAGACATCTAGAGGTACCTATCTGGTGCTGAGACTATAGGCTGCTGTAGGTAGCTAAATTGAGGAGTTGAGGTAGTTGTTGTTGCTTGTTTCCCCCCTCATTTGTTGTCTTTGTAACTAGACTAGGGCTCTGGTTGGCTATAGCCATACTAGAGCTAGCAATTAGCCTCTGAAGGCTTTGCCCTATGTTTTGGATGAACATGCCATGGGTTGCCAGATGCCCATGACATGTGCTTTTGTTGAAACTCAGCTCGTGAGAATATTCAATAAAAGAATGCTTACTCCACAAATGTGCTTTCGTGGGAGTCTCTATGGTTGGACTTGACTACATACAAACATTGGTGGTTGCTACATAAATACAAACATTTGTGGGAGTCCCAATGTTTGGACTTGACTACATACAAACATTGGTGGTTGCTGGTACATCTCTATAATAAATTATGTGAATCTGCTTTTGTTCTACAACTTTTGGCCTCATCTAGAGTCTTTGGCTACTCAAGCTTCAATATCAAGTATTTGGACCCACATAAGGCTCCAGCCACAACACATGAAATACTAGATACACGGTCTTTGTCTTGGGTAATTGTAGCTTCATTGACACATCATTGATAACTTGAAGAATTCAAAAGCTTCTTTGCAAAACCGTTGGGCACCTATTCCCAATCTATTAGAGTCATTTTATCAAAAACTGGATGTGAGTTTGGCATGAAGCTTGGGGCTTTGGCAATGCAGATTTTGATTGACCTCAAAGTTCATATTTTGCTCATATGAATTAAAAGAGGAATTTTCTTATATGATTCTAAGATGTAATTTGACTTGATAATTTTTATAAAGAGTGTGTAAGAAGGGAATAGTTAGATAACAAACAAGGAAGAGAAAGAGGAAAAAGAGAGAGATCCCTTATCTGTTTATAGGCAGGTAGGACAGTTTTTTAGAGAGATCCATATATCTTAGTATGTATGCTCATAAGAAATCTAAGAAAATGCCCGAGCAAATCACATTGAGAAAAGCAGTTTATAGCTTTATGGTAGTCCTCGAATAGACTATAAACCATCAACTCCATTAGTGGGTGTAGAATTTTGTATCAATGTATCCTCACACACATAAACAACACACACCCACACCCTCAAGCATATATTGTGGAGTTCTACAAGCACCCATTGTGATATGCAATAATCCTACTACAGAGTTCACAATCTACAACTATCAAGTGCTTTATGTCATATTCTGTATTAAGAACATGTGAATGCATCACAATTGTGAGCCTAGGCTACAAATACTGAAGTATGGATGTAGCAAGTGCTTTTCCAACATGACAAGGGAAAAAGCAAGCATAGGCTCATAAAATCAAGATGGATGTGATGAGGACATGAGGTGCCCGTGAAGATCGCATGAGACCACATACATTTCTACAAAAATAAGTGTAAATTTCTATCATAGCTCTGAATATGCTAGGTGCCCATGAAGTTGTATACCCTCAACTCCATCATGCATAGCAACCAATTGTTGGTGCATCAACTCCCAAAACCTTCCAGCCATATCCCTTGCAGGGAAACCAAAGTTTTCCCACAAGGTCAGAGAGGCTCTTGCTCATAATAGCAATTGCACTACATCTACTTCATCTTCATGCACGAATAGACATGCATGCATTAAGGGGGATCTCCCTTGTGCATCCACCTACAACCACACCACCAACAAACAAAATGTTACTTTAAACTAAGTATGTGAGACAATAAGAAAAATTAAGGAAGAAATCCATCCATCTTACCTCATCCACATGAGCCCCTACATACAACAGAAGTTCCAAACGCTCTATTTGGAACTTGTGGATGATAGTAGCTACAAGAATAGGCATGACAAATCAAGAATTGCACCTCTACTCTCAATAAAACTCGCAATGTCAATGCATCTGTTGGCTCTTATGGCCAACAAGGGAGAGACTCCTTTGGCATCTGCAAAAAATTCCAAATCTTTTAAGAATACAAATATTATGATCATCAGCCCACAAAATGATGAACCATGAATTATTTACATGGTTTGAGCAACATTTGCTATGGTTTTAAAAACATTTTGTACCATTATCAAACATGTATTTTTGAACAAGGGAGATCCCCCTTGACGAATGCATGTCTAAAGTGCTTGTCTAAACAAGAGTGCTTGTTTGAACAAGAGTTGATGTGCCTATTATGCATTCTCCAAAGCGATAAGGAGATGGCATATGATATTATTAATGGATTACCATTCGTTGATCATCTTGATGATCATGGCCACTTAGACATGGTAAGTACTTGAAATTTCATGTTGCTTCACACCTTCTTCCAGCCTTTCAAAAAACATTAGGCATGTGCATTTCTATCTTCATCAATATTTAAAATCTTTTGAAATGTTGGAATGCTTGTGTTAGGACCACCTCTATATCACCATTTCTATGGCACATAACCAACCAACAAAATGTTCTTGGAAACTAATTATGTGAGGCAATAAGAAAAATCAAGGAAAATTTTCCATCCATCTTACCTCATCGACTTGAGTCCCTACCAGCCAAAAGAACTTCCAACGCTCTATTTGGAACTTGTGGATGGCAGCTATAAGAATGGAGTATGACAAATCAAGAACTGTGCCTCTAGTCTTAATAAAACTTGCAATGCCAATGCATCCCTTGGATCTTGCAGTCAAAGAGACTCCTCTCGCATTTGCCCAAATTTCCAAATCTTTTAAGAATACAAATATTATGACCATCAGCCACAAAAGCATGAACCATAAATCGTTTATAGGGTTTGACGGATTTTACAAACGTAAAGACATGCACATTCAATATAGCAAGTGCACCGATCATATAGGGTGATTAGGAGTAGGAATTACCCATTTTGTCTACTTCTGCACCATTATCAAACAAACAAACAGGGTAGCTTGATAGCCCCTCCACCTATCTACTTTTTTATTGAATCTTTCCCATCTTTATTTCATGGTAATATCAAATCCCAATGGTATCCCTAGCAATCTAAAGACTTGGAAATCCATTAACTACACGATCCCTCTTCATTGTGCTCATCAATGGAATAACTGTTAGATATCAATGCTCCACTCTCATGTAACTACGCGGGAACCAGCTAACTCTACTTATAAGCCCCCCATATGAGGAGAAGGCATTTGAGTAGCTCGGTTATCCGGTAGGTCCTGGTTTGGACACCAGATGGGAGCCATGTGTGGCCTGATGGCTGGACGGAGTTGGCACACTACCAACTAGGCTACATGCAAGTGCGGGAAGGCATCCCATGACTGACCGCATTGATGGTAGACGGAGCATTTCCTGGGGTAGCCCACTCTTGGGTTGCGGGGCTTGTTTAGAGTCCCAGATGATCCCGGATGGCTGTGGGCCGAACAATTACCGTAGGTTAGTTGCTCTATTTTGTGCACCGGTTCTATTGTGTGGTCGGTGGCCTATTTTGGGACCGATCCCCAGTCGATCGTTTTGGGCAGACTGGGTCGGTCACCCAATTGAGCCCAACCGACTACGATTGGTGGGTATATAAGAGCAAGCCCATGAAGCCCATTTCATCATTGGCTACAGCAACCCTGATTCCTTAGCATCCAGCCTCTGTCCTCTACTGTTTCCAGCTCGCCATCGAAGCTTCTCTCACAGGAACGTGCGGTTGGGAGGTTGCGCCATCTATTGTATCAAAACTATAGTAATCAAAATTTTGATTCTCCATACTATCTATTTTCTCTCTTGCTTACGAGATCCTGTTATCTGTTGAGCATAAACATTGTATTGTTTTCTTACATGGTATCAGAGCCTGGACTCTAGCAAGAAGATTTGGTAGCGTGTTTCTATTTGCGAGCAGATTGTGAGAGATGGCCCAGCCCGCAAGACTGCGAATCCCACCGTTCGGCGAAAGCGGAAAGTTGGACGGCTCTAACTATCCACTCTAGAAGTTCAAGATGAAGACCATCCTAAGCGCATATGAGCTTTGGGACACTGCTACTGGGGTGGACATGAGGTCGGTTGCGAGATCGGATCCAGCCAATGCAGGACAATAGATAGTACCAACTGCAGATGAGATTCTCGCATGGACAAGAAGAAATGCAAATGCGCTGTGTTCTATTGTCTGCAGTGTAAGTGATTCCATCATGGCGTTAATTCAACATGTCACCACAGCGGAGGAGGCATGGACGGTCTTGAAAAATTAGTACGAGACCACGAATCAGACGCGGATTCAGAATCTGGAGACAACTCACGAACGAGAAATTGTCTGAGTCTGAAACAGCAGAGAAGTTCATCACCAGGGTGAAGAATCTGTGCGATCAAATGACTGCGATTGGCATCACCATTACCAGTGAGAATCTAGCACGAAGGTGTATACGGATTCTCCCACCAAAGTACGACGGTCTTGTTACAGTGTTGAATATGCAGAACAAAAATCCGCCCCTCAACTTTGAGGATTTCAGCGTGATGCTTCTGGAGGAGGAGATGCGTCAAAAGACGAGGACTAGAGAAGATTCGGCTTTCTACGCTAGATCAAAGAAAGGTAAGGGTAAGGACTCTAGTATCCCATCTTCTTCTGATGATAAAAAGAGAACGAAGAAGATCAAGTACTTCTATTGCAACAAGGCAGGGCACAAGTAGAATGAGTGCCGAAAGAAGATTGTAGATGAGAAGAATGGAGTAAAGAAAGAGTCCAACAACAGCGCGCAGGCAACACCAGTAGAGCTGTTCATAGCAATTGAGGAGATTTGCACGGAGGCAATTCATGTACCTACGGATGAACCTTGGATCATTGAAAGTGGTGCATCGTGCCACATGACCAGTCAGAAGGATTGGTATACCTCTCTACAGCCGGTAGGGAATGACATCCTAGTAGCAGTCGGCAATGATGCAAAATGTCCACAGCAAAAGGAAAAGGTACGATTGCTCTCAAGTCAGATGGAGTTGTAAAACAGTTGTCCGATATTCTTTATGTGCTAGATATCAAGAGGAACTTGTTGTCCATTTCTGCGATCACGGATCGGGACTCAAAGTTCAATTCGTTGGTAAAGGTACACGGCGCAACAACATCTATGAACTCTCAACTTTCAGTGCTCGAGCCGATGTGAAGAACACTAAGCTATGGCATGAGAGGTTTGGTCATCTAAACCTTAGTTCTTTGAAGGAGATGCATAAAAGTGGAATGATTGCAGACCTACCAGAAATTTCAGATCTGCCCGATGTATGTGAAGCTTGCATGATGGGCAAATAGCATCGGCAGCCCTTTCCTAAAGAGGCCAGTAGGGCAAAGGCTACTCTAGACCTCATTCACATGGACCTCTGCGGAAAGATGGAGACGGAAGCTTTGGGTGGTTCCTACTACTTCATGATGCTGATCTCGACGACTACACTAGAAGGATATGGATATACTTCCTAAAGACTAAAGACGAGGCTTTTAGTAAGTTCAAGGAATGGCATGTAATGGTTGAGAAAGAAACGGGGAAGAAGGTGAAGAAATTGAGATCAGACAGAGATGGAGAGTTCACATCAACTGAATTCGAGAGTTACTGCAAAAGTCATGGCATCAAGAGGCAAAAACCCCCACCACATACATCATAGCAAAATGGAATAGTAGAATGCAAGATGCGCGTCATCTATGAAATGGGCAAGAGTATGATGAAAGGGAAAGATTTGCCAAAGACTTTTGGGGCTGAAGCATGTAACACTACAGTTTACATTCTGAATCGTAGCTACACGAAAGCTGTGAACGGGATGACTCCACTGTAGACCTTTTTTGGTAAGAAACCTTCAGCTGCACATTTCAGAGTTTTTGGATGTGACTGTTTTGTGCATGTCCCTGATGCTAACAGGACCAAATGGGAACCAAAGAGCTGAAGGTGTATTTTCTTGGGCTACAATGAAGAGGCGAAGGGTTACCATCTCTATAACCCTGTTACCAAGAAGGTAATAGTAAGTCGCGATTGGGCTTCTCAGAATAGCCGCATCAATTGGAGGAGGATGCTTCCTTCCCAGACAACCAAGACCAGGATATCCATGCAGTACCCCCACCAACAGCAGACCAAACTCCCCCAACGGTGCTTGGGAGGATTCAAGATAAAGAAGATGAAGAAGAGCCTGCAGAACCACAACGGCAAAAGCCATTCCTGAAGTGGGTAAAGTAGCTTTTGGATGGTAGACTCATGGCAGAGAACCTCCAGGCATTGAGGAGGAACCATCCGAACACTGCCGGTCCAAGAGATTAGAGGACCAAAGAAGAGCGCAGGAACACTTGGTCAACTATGCTTTGATGACAGAAGTGATCCGTGCTGCCTTCTTTAGTTTACAAACTTTAACTTCTGAATCGGGGATCACAAAACCTGGTCGTTGTTCCACGTATACCTCCTCCTTAAGATCCCCATTCCGAAAGGCGGATTTTACATCCATCTAAAACATGGGCCAACTTCCCTGGGCAGCTAAAGCCAAAACACTATGAATTGTGGTTAGTCGAGCTGTGGGAGCAAAAGTATCCTGATAATCAAAACCATGTACCTGTGCAAATCCTTTTGCCACGAGCCGAGCCTTGTACTTATCCAACGTGCCGTCGGACTTGTACTTGGTCTTGTACACCCACTTGGTGCCGATTACCTTGCATTTTGGTGGACGATCCACAAGGTCCCAAGTGTTGTTCTTCATTATGGAGCCATACTCGACTTGGTGTACTGTCCGACTACAGAGAATGCTACGGACATCTTCACAAAGGCTCTTGGAAGAGACTTGCTGGAGAGGCATCTTCATCGACTTGGCATTGGATCGAAAAAGTAAGTTTACTTGTGGGTGGACATTATAGATATCAATGCTCCACTCTCATGTAACTACACGGGAACTAGCTAACTCTACTTGTAAGCCCCCCATATGAGGAGAAGGCATTTGAGTAGCTCGGTTATCCAGTAGGTCCTGGTTTGGACACCAGATGGGGGCCATGTGTGGCCTAATGGCTGGACGGAGTTGGCACACTGCCAACTAGGCTACGTGCAAGTGCGGGAAGACATCCCATGACTGACTATATTGAGGGTAGACGGAGCATTTCCCGGGGCAGCCCACTCTCGGGTTGCGGGGCCCGTTTGGAGTCCCAGATGATCCCGGATGGCTGTGGGCCGAACAATTACTGTAGGTTAGTTGCTCTATTTTGCGCATCGGTTCTATCGTGTGGTCGGTGGCCTATTTCGGGACCGACCCCTAGTCGACCGTTTTGGGTGGACTGGGTCGGAATTGAGCCCAACTGACTATGACTGGTGGCTATATAAGAGCAAGCCTATGAAGCCCATTTCATCACTGGCTACAACAACCCTGATTCCTTAGCATCCAGCCTCCATCCTCTACTGCTTCCATCTTGCCATCGAAGCTTCTTTCACAGGAGCGCACGGTTGGCAGGCAGCACCATCTATTGTATCAGTTCTACAATAATCAAATTTTTGATTCTCCATACTATCTATTTTCTCTCTTGCGTATGAGATCCTATTATCTGTTGAGCACAGATGTTGTATTGTTTTCTTACAATAACTACCTTTGAGAACTCTTTCACAAGATACCAATACACATTGACCAAGACATGGAATCTTCTCGTTTCCATCATTGTTTGAGGCACGGGCTAGGTCACTATAGCTTCACTCTTTACAAGGTCCATTTCTAGCCCTTCCTTGGATATTACAAATCCAAGATATACAAGCTTCTACTTACAAAAGTTAGTCTTTTCTACATTCTTATACAACCGAATTTGATTTAATTTTGGCATTAACTTTCCAACATGCATGAGGTGCCCTTCAAGTGACTTGCTATAAATCACGATCCCTTCCGCATATGATGAGAAATTTTCCCAAGAATTGACATAAAAGCTAGTTTGTCAACCTACTATAGGGTGTAGGTACATTGGAGTGACAAAAAGGCATGATCATCCATTCATACATCCCATCCTTTGTATATATCACATGTGGAACCCCTATATATCACATGAGTTCATGGCCCATTTTTTAAAATCCCTTACGTGTGAATGTTGTTCAATTAAAAGACACCCTTTCCCTATACAAACTTATAACTTTTTTACAAATTTCCTTTTATGATACCCTTTTCTAAATACATTTTTATTTAAAACATGATTTGAAAATGTCCTTTTGTTGAATGCACATGACTCACATTTTTTATACATGACCCCTCGAGTCCTTTGTTTGATGGATATTTTCCATTGGTCTCCAATTGAGGCACTCTCCCCTTCATTTTATAAATCCAACCTTGGGCTACTCTTGGGATTTCTTTTCAACCACTCATATAGGTCTCTTTGTTATGACATTTTTATTTTCTTTTCCTAGTTTGGGCATTCAAAGGACTTATGGCCTTGTACCATACATTTGTAGTAGATAATGCTACTAATGCCACTTCCTTTTCTCTTTCATTCCACTAGATGTATATCGTTCCTTAGTCCTTTGAAATTTTGCCTCTTTAGACTATTTTGTGTCTTACTTTTCTCTATCATAACCAACGTGCTAGTTTTAACCCAACCAAATGGATGATTATTTCCATGAGTATTATTTTGGTTTGCTCCCTATTGAAGCCTCTCCCCTAATACTAAGGCCATTTGATATGCCTTATCAAGATTTGTGATTTCAAATAAGATGAAAAAACTTTGAATAGAATGCTTCAACCCATTGATAAACTTCATGGATTTCATATTCTTATTTTCCTACACATCCAATTTCATAGAAAGTTTGTAAAAGGTTCATATAATCCTTCATGCTTTGGTTGCATCCTTGCCCCACATTTTAATAGGATTTTAAATTGTCACAATATCACCTTTTCACCTATCATAACCAAGTAGTCATAAGAAACCCAATCGCAACAAAGACCTTAAAGAGCTATGTCTACCTCTCTTTGACTATACCATAGGTAATGACAACAATTTCGATTGCCATTAGGCTCTAGTACCAGTTGTTGATGTAAGAAGACTTGATCTGATATAACATTCCACAATTGAAGTGCACTAAAATAGACCAAGAGAATGTAGAGGCCTAGCTCAATTCTATGGTCGCAGAACAATGTGAGTCTCAAAAAGCAAAAGAGGAGGACCTTTACGAATGGATTTGCATCTTGCAAAATGTATTGAACAATAAAATAGGTTACATGATAGATCAACTCTAGCAAAGGAACAAACTAGAGCAATGGTAGTATGCTGAGAGAGTAGCTTTAGCTTTGACCAATTGGGTGGCCATTTTCTCCAAGTGGCTATGCTTGCTCTTCTTTCTAAAGAAGTCGTCACCATTATGGATCTTCCAACATATCTTCTTGTTAGTTTATCTAGAATGAATCATAATGGTATCCACCAAATGATAGACATCTGTCCTATTATTACTTTCTTCTCTAAGCTACTGCATGCTTTGGGGCCTCATAGGATATCTTGTCTCTTACATTACGTACAAACACCATGATACATTGAAAGGTTGATTCCTCATGAAACACTCTGAAAGTATAATATCTATATCTTACAAAATCAGTCTTTAGATCCTAAGGACTTGGCTACACATCATTTAATATGCCCTTCAAACATTGGGATAAGCGACCTTGCTTTGCCATAAATTCAAATGTAGCTCTCATGTCCTTTATTGCTAATGGCCTGCCACACCCAATCCATAAGTGTTGAAGATGGTGGCCTTCACCCCTCGGGCATGTGGAGCATGGTATTCGTGGGGAGCCCATGTGCTTTGTGACATGTGTACACTTGGGGATTTAATTGTAGAGTCAAATATGGGCACTAGTGGCCCTTGGATATAAAGTCTTGTATTTCCCCTCTCTCTAATTCCTCTTGGGACTTTTGGGGGATAGAGAGAGAGCTTAGCATGGCTAGAGGGTGGGGCTTGGAACCCCCTATACCCAATGCGGTGCTAGTGTTGTGTGGCATCTACTGCATGGCCCAACAAGTGGTATCAAAGTAGTCAGATCCTGCTACATGGCTCAACAATAACTCCCTTACCTTTGTGATAATTTCAAAAAGAGTTGAGCTTTCTTCATCATATATAGAAGAAAATTCAACCTTTCTAATTCAAGAATGTACATGGAGTCATCATGAAATAGCATGTGTAAGTGATGATCGATGAAAATTTTCCTAAGTATTCATCAGGCGCATTAAGTTTCCTTTTCATGCCTCATCATAGGTAATTAATCTTGTAAGCTTTACAAAAATCCTACCCACAAATGGGCTCGAACCTACATTTTTCCAAAAAGGTATTTTTTGTCAACATATGTCTCTTTCCCACATCACTCCTGTATCTACTCTAGGAAATAGTAGCCTCACAAACTCAACACTCTTTTGGAAATCTTCAAAGGCTTGGAGAAATTCTTTACATTTTTGAAATGTGACATCACACAATAAAGGACCATCTACTACAGCTCTTTTTAACATTATAGGATGTAAAGTGATATTGCTACAAATGGCTTTTTGGATATCCTCATATCTTCATAGAGTTTTCATGTAAAACGCTCATCTAGATTCCATTGATTGGCTACTATGGCCATCATGAATTGGGATGATCCCAAAATATACCCATCCTCTTTTAGGAGGCTGCAAGTGTTAATCTCTGTGTTAACATAGTGACTCGCGTCAGGTCAGCTAGAGAACAAGTGGACGAGAAAGACTAGGATTTTTTACTAGGACCAACAGCTAAGCACTGCGATTCAATCCCTTCTAAATCTCATCTATTCCTAGAAATATTTTGATTCAATTCTCTCCAGCACTCGGCACACATCTGGGCTTTGTTAGAAGCATAAACACTGACAATATTGAACCCAAATGTGACAAAAAGAGTGATAGCAACAAATTGACCTACAACATCCCAAAACATTTCTTTGCCTCTCAATTGCTTCTTTGTCAAAATTGACAACCCCCCCCCCTTCTTACTCCTCACTAGAGAGTTGACGAAGATGTCAAAGCTGAGCTGGCTTAGACTTCATCAATGATCCAAGTCCCATAGAGGTCACCTAGAGGGAAGGAAGAGCTCCCTTTATGGCTTGGGAAATAGATAAACCATGTATGTGCAATGAGCGGCCAAATAGACAACACTTATGAGCACTTTTATCTACAAGAGGGAGAGAAAGCTCATGGAAGAGGCTTGAGGAGACTAGAGCTATAGCAACATGAGGCCTAATGTGGAAGAGATGATGAACAAGGGAGAGGAGGGCTCCTTTTATAGAGATTTTGTCACCCTCCTTCACCCATTTACAATTGCTGCCTGTAGATTCCTTTCCCCATCAATCACATAAGCCCGTATGTCACTATCCATGTCCTTTTTGGCTACTCTTGCCATGTGTCCCATCAAAAGATGCTCAAGACTCTTAAAATATTGAGAAAGTCAAGAGTCTCCCCACATGGAGCCCATAGGGACCCTCTCTTTTCCATATGTCCACATCCTCCTTATTCCACATAGGAATTCTAGAAGGATTTCTCTTAACTCCACACTCCTCCACATGCCTTCCACACACTTCGCATGTGATTGCTCTTATATTATTGGAACACATGGGCATGAGCCCACCTCTTTATATGACTCACTCTTTCTATTTCTAAAAACCCCATAATATCCCATACACAAATAACTCTCACCCCATACCAAGGTATTTATAATTCATACCTATGGTATTTACAATGATCCATTCCACTCATCCTCTCGATCCCATACAATATCTTAGAAAATAGAAATAAGTGAGAGCCGCTAGGCTATCACTTGATACTCAAACTCTTATCAAACATAGAAGAAAACAATACCAATGCCAAATAAAAAATATCAATTTTTGGCGTCACATATGCCAAGAGACCACTAAGCCCCAACACAAATACTTCAATCCCCTAACAACAAGTGTTGCAAAAAAACCATTTGAAAAGTGGGGGATTGATTATGTACGTCCCATCCATTCAGCAAGAATAAAGGGAACATAGGCACACTACATCATTGTGGCCACTGATTACTTTACCAAATGGGCTAAAGCTAAAGTAGTCAGAAAGGCAGATGCTAGAAGCATAGCAAGATTCTTATACGAGAATGTGATCACCCAATTTGGATGCCCCATTGAAATTGTGTCGGGGATAGAGGCATGCATTTTGTCAATAAGGTAATCCAAGAACTCTTGTCTGGCTTTATGGGGTGATCCATAGAAAAAGCACACCCTACTACCCCCAAGGGAATGGACAAGCCGAATTTACTAACAAAATATTATGCATTATCCTCACCAAGGTTGTAGAACCACAGCGTTCTTATTTTTTGGGCAGAGAAACTAAATGCAGCCTTATGGGCATACCGAACCACACTCAAGGTCAGTACAAGGAATACATCTTTTCAATTGGTGTACGGCCTTGAAGTTATGGTCCCACTAGAATTTTGTAATACCAAGCCTATGCATAGCAGTACAGGAATGCATGGGAGATCATGCATCCTTGAAAGAAAGAATCTATCAATTGGACAAGCATACAGAGACAAGATTAGTGACCTACCATGCCATGACAACAAAAAAACGCAGAAGAAAGGCATGGTTTGACAAGAATCTTAAACCCAAAGACATCAAGGAAGGTGACTTGGCCTTGTTATACAATGCCAAAGTACACAAGGGAAAAATCAAGTATCTAGGTCAAGGACCCTATTAAGTAAGAAAAATGAATCCCATCGGAGCTGTGCTACTAGAAACATTGGATGGAGTCCAATTCAACACAATCATAAATGTGGGAGCCTACTGAAGTGCTACTACTTCAACACGCAAGCCATCCCTAATAAAAATGAAGATTTGGAAAACCCAAGTCTTCCTTAGTTAGGATTAGATTGTATCATGAGCACTCACTTGCATATGTACGTCTTCACACATATAGGTAGCATCAATTGATTTCAACCTAGGGCTCAGAAGTCATGTCTGAGTCCTAGCTGCCCTATGAAATCCTAGCAACAACAAAAAAAGCATATAGTTAGTCCCTACCTAGTTACTAGGTCACGTGCACTCACACGCTTTTACTTAGACACAGTCGATTGCACGTGACCTAGTTACTAGGTCACATGCACTCACACGCTTTTACTTAGACACATAGTCGATTGCATGAATAATTGTGCCACACACTTTCATTCCACACTCTCAACGCATGTGTAAAAATAAGATCTCTTATACACACACAAATGTCATACTTGCATGCCAACTAATCTAATGATCAATGGTACACCATATGAACATGGATGTAGGTTCAGAAACAATGCCACCACTAAAGAGGATGTGAAGAAAGAGCCCACTGCCTCAGCCACCACGAGACCCCCTCTAGAGTTCACAGCCATCTATCTCCTCTCAACCACAGTGACCATAGGCATTTGTGGTTCAGAGCGATAGCTCTGAGGAGGATTTTGTGCATGACATGGAAACCCAAGAAGAACAAATGCCACCTTAGTCACCACTAGCCTACACAACCATTGACAAGGCCAGACATTGGAACTTGTGTGGCCACCTACATCCACTTATGCTCTTTCCAATGCAACAACATTTTTCTTAGAGCAAAGGGGTCTGGGAAGTTTGTATGAGAGCCTAAAATCCTTGGGGGACAGTCCTACAATGACCACATACATAAGGGACTTTCTCCATTCTTACCACTCCAGTGATGCACAGGTTGGCAAGTACGGCACCATCGCTGTGTACATCAGAGCCCACTCAACATTATCCTCAATAGTATAGTCATTCAAAGGGCCTTCTCACTCCCAACACAAGATGCCAAATACCCTACAAGGCCTACCGATGCTAAATTTCTCAAAGTACAGCCTCTCCTCACTAAGGGCACAAAGTTCCATAGGGACAAGATATTACTTCGCACCATCATTAACCCTCGCCTCAACGAAGCAGCACATTTCCTATCCACAATCCTGGGGGTTAAGTGCAGCAAGAATTGATCCCTTCCACTCTGCACATTTGTTTTGCTGAGTAGGAAGCTAAAATAAGACTAGATTTAGCACTTAGTCATCTTCTTTACCAAAAAACTAGATGGTTCATCAGGCCAAAAATGTAAAATTCCACACTTATTGGTTGTAATCATGAACAAAGAGCTACAAGAATGAGAGATGACTCTGCCCCAGTCACCAAAACCTATTGAGGAGTTGGAAATTCCCTTCTCACTAGCATGGGAGCCATCACCAACTTCTCATACTATCACATTGGCAAATGCAGATACCTCCGAAGAAATGCCTATTCTAGAGGTTGGAATTTAGGAATTGCCCCATGAGATGCTACAGCTCGGCGCACAACTGCAACCAATATGTCTCCAACAACAGCAGTAGCTAAGACCCTGAGGCTACATCAGTAGCAGCACTACCCATCAATGCCATGCCATTCCATGAGCCACAAGGGGAGCTAGTGCCAAATCAACAATATGACTATTGTACCCAAGTGACTGAGATACCATTGGAACAACCCCCAACAAGTACTGCAAAATCATCAGGATGGCTACATGGGCACCAATTGTATTAGTAGTATTACTAGTCCTCATCACCTCGTCTGTCATTCTCCATCATCAAGCTAGCCAAATGCTCCAAATGTTAGAACTATTCACTAGCTTGTTGGCCAAGGAGTAACATGTACAAGAATTGGAAAGACAGGCTGCCACAGCAATCGAAGACCAATTCCAAGCAATTGCCATAGAGGTTAGGGCACTTTGGGCACAAATAGATGAGAAAGAGTTTGAAGAAGTGCGCATGAGCCAAGCTCTCCAAGCTCAAGAGAAGGCAGGGATGTAACCTCCAACCTCCACCAAAGCCAAATATAGTTGACAGTAGTAGTACAAGCTATGGCAATCCTATAGACCTCCTATGACTACTTGACCTCTGCACATGCTTAGCAGACGTGCTTAGCAGACGGAGGCACTAGCACAAGCACAACTCACTCTAATCCACAAAGAAGAAGAGCTCTAGGATTGCCAAGAAAAGCTTGAAGACATGCAATAGTCTTTGGCAATATGCACATTCAGCATTGGAGAGCTTACAAGGGACTACATAATCTTAAAGGACCAACTTGCTACCGCTAAAGAGGCCAGCACTTCACAAGTCTTGGACCAATGGTCCAATACCACTGAAGTCATTCCTCAACAAGCGTAGGTCACCTTGCAAATGAGAAAGCTTAAGGAGGCATATACATCCATCTACCATAAATATAAAGAAAAAATGGATGAGATGCAATCCCAAAAGATAATCATCTCCAAGCTTGAACTCCAATTGCTAGTGCACAACAATGAGGCAATGGAAGACAACACCAATGAAGTCCCACTACAATGCACAATGGTGGTGTACCAAGAGCTTGTGGCTGCTCTACAAGCGGAAGATCACCTCAAAGCACGAGTGTTTATCCAATGGAAGCAACTCCAAATCAGGATCATATCCACTCATCCAACAATCAAATGGGAACATTCCATAGGGACCAAAACTCTATGCATAATTTGCCAAGACTTGTCCAAAGACGATAAAAATATCTTCTGCCTGTTTACACATGCCGGGTTTATAGCACTCAGGACGGATGCTTTCATCACATATGTATGCCGCATGGGTAGTCCTCCCCTCAGGGTTATTGCTAGTTTGTAGCCATTGCTACAAAGGCCATCACTATTATTTGCAAGGCATAACATAATCGACATCCCACCCTTGCAGTTGATGATCCCTTCGCACTAGCAAAAAGAAGTGTCGGAAGATGGCAAGGTGCCTCGCTTTTCACACTACCTCCCTCCTCGTCTTCCGCACTACCTCCACAGGCACCCCTTCCTTCTCCTAGGGCACCGCACTGCCGTTTTGCCCCCTGGGCCTACAGTCTTTCTTCCCTCCTTTATGCCGACAAAGCTCCGAGGGCTATATCTATTTGCTGAGGTGAAATTTCCTAGTGCAGTATAAAGGAAAAATGTTCAGTTCTCTGAGTTCTTCATTGCTGGCTAGTTAGAATAAAAAAGTAGGAAGATCCCCCACATGCTTCAGCTTTTGTCACTTCCTGCATTAAGCGTCAATTTGTTCTACCTTATGCTCTTGATCTCCGATTGTAGGGCTACAAAGAGCAAAGTGTCTCAATTCTTTGCAATCTATCATTTTGTGGGGTCAAATCCAACAAAGAAAGTTTTTACAAGTTGACAGTTGTATGTCGAGGACTTTTTAAAAAATATCAAGCCCGCGGATGTCAACTCATGGAGGGACATTTTCCTGGAGCTTCCGGTGGAGTTGCAATGCCACGTGATCCAGTTACTTGCTGAAGGTGATGACAATTGGGAACCCTTGTCTTGGAAGCTAGAAGAGCAAGAAGTTTTGTATATTCACTGGGATCATTTGGATTTTTGTACCTCAAGTTGCACTGTTATTGAGGTGTTGGCCTCTTCTGAAGTTGTACATGAGGTGAAATTCATTCATGGTTGGGAACTGCCCCAAGATTGGGGGTACATTGGGAGAACTTGCTACTTGATTGCTGTTCACAAACTTGCATTGTCCAACTACTATGTTGCACAGTTGGGTTGGTTCCTCCTAGGAGAAGAAGATGCATGAAAAGTGAGTCTCTTATAGCAAATTCTCCCAAGCAGCTAACAAAATGCTAGAATCTAGTTGTTCATCTAACACTGTCCCTTTGAAGGCCAAGAAGAAGAAGGCATTCAAGAAAAAGGTCAAGGTGCAGGAAAAGCCAAGGAGTTATTATTATGATTATGTAAAGAAGCTAGGTTTCTCATAATTCTTATGTAATAATGTGCATTTATATTGTTAAGATGTTCCATCCTCAGAACCCGTTTGTTTCTAACCAACCTTTTGTTCCTCCCCATAAACTTCATGTGGTAATCCTGCTTGGACACAAAGTGAATTTTCAGCAAAAAATTCTGAGCTTGTTCGGCCCAGAACTCCTTGCTGAGGTTTTGGCTTCTCCTCGTCCACTCATCCACCCAATCCTAGATTATGGGGAGACTTGGGATGTATGTTTCTTGGTGCTCATATAATGTTGGCTTGGGTCTTACACTTTGATGGTGCTTATAGACCTTCGACAAAAGCGGCAAGGGTAGGAGTGACCTTGACTTCACTCGACAGAGAAAAGTTTTTGTATGGTAGCCCCGTGGTAGCTGACACTTGGAATCAAGCCAAGTATTCCGCTCTCATTTTTGGCTTACAAAAAGCCAAAGAACATCAAATCACTTAGCTTGAGGTATGAGGCAACTCACAACTGGTATGCTGACGAGTGATCGGTGAGTGGAAAGTGAGAAGTGAAGCATTGATAGGCCACCATCAATAGGCCACTCAAGTTTGCCAAGACTTTGAAAAGATTCAAGTGAAGTATATTCCAAGAACTCAAAATAGCATTGCCGACTCACTAGCATGAGCATCTTGTGAATCAAAAGGAGACACGTCTTCAAAGGAGTGGAAATGCTGAACCACACCCTGCTAGAAGAAATCTCATGGAGACTACGATAGCTTGAGGATGCTGAAGGTGATGTGCAACCCCTGCATCTTCTAACCATGGTAATGGCTTTCCTCTTTGCCTTGATGAACAACTTAATGCAACATCGTACCCCCAATCTTCCCCAATGATGTCAACTGTAAAAGTTGTTTACGGACTCTTCTTTACCATTGACTCTTCTCGTACGAAATATCGCATCGCTCCCAATACTCAATTTCTGGCTTACATTTGCTTTCTAGAAGTCTCATCCCTGCACTTCCATTTTAAAATTCCGCTCTCTATTGTCGATAGATAATCTTGTATTTCCTTATCTCCTTCACCATATTCTTCAATCCCCTCCTCTTTTCAAAGCATGGCTGGCATTCTTGTGTTCTGTGGTCGGATTAAAAAAAATCCAAACGAGTATCTTGTGGCCTTCAAGAGCCGTTGTGTTTCTCTCAATTTTCATACTAAAGATAGATGGTTGTTGGTTCTTCCCACATTTCTAGAGGGTTTGGCTCAAGTGTCCTATGAGAAGCAACCAGAGGCCATTCGCCAAAGTTGGCCGAGGTTGACAGTGGCTATGATCGAGTATTTTGGTAAAGAAGAGGAGTCGGAGAATGTGTACTTGCTGTAGGTGGCTAACCTGAAGCGGTCAGAAGGTGAGAAGGCATGTCAATACGTGGATTGAGTGGCTGTGCTCTTGGACCATTTGATTGCCACACAAGAGGACAATGCTAGAATGACTCAGGATGTGCTGGGCTACCTCGTAGTAGGAGCAAATGATGAATTCTGCCTCAAGCTTAAATGGGAGAATCCAAAGACCATGGTGCAAGCACAAGATATTGCTCAAAGGTTTGACAAAGTTTAGTCTGACCCCGCTTCAAAGCAGACAGTTGTCCCTCCGCAACCCCCTCAATTCTTGCACCAACTGCCTGGGGTGTCCAACTCAAGGGCATATCCCCACCCCCTGCCAGAGATGTATCCACCGCCTCCACCTAAAATCTATGGTCCTCCCTTAGGTGCTTACCCTCAACAAGGTGTATATCCTCACCCTCTGCCTAGAAGGTTTCCCCAGCCTCACCCACGAGCCCTCCTCCTACTCCCTCGGCCCCTTCTACTAAAGAACCTCATGTCAATGACCTTGCCAAGGCCTTGAATGATCTTTGGCTAGAGATGGTGGGCATTAGAAATCAAACCGATCCCCCCCCAAGAGAACATGCCACTCCTGTGTGCTTCGACTTTCACCAAAAGGGACATTATTGCACCGAATTTCCCAACGTTCCAAGGGTGAATCTCCTAGGGGAATCAGGCACCGAGGATTCTGACATGGAGGTCCTTGACCTCAGGAAGAGAAGTCATGCAACCTCGGACCCCTCTCCAAACCATGGACTTGGTTGTCACTCCAAGAAGAGGGTGTCCTTCTTAGAGCCCCAGATGCTGAGATAACAAACCCACCAACGGAGAAGGCTAAAAGATCTCGCAAGAGTAAGTGGTCGGCCTTGGATTTCCCTATCGCCTTAGGGAAAGAAGACTATTCGATCATTCAAGACATCGCCAATCGGTCTTTGAACATCACGATTCCTCAACTGATAGCATTAAGCCCTAAGGTGAGACGTGAGCTGTAGCTGTTGAGATATCAAGCTCTATCCCCGACATATCTCCTGGATGACTATCATTTATGTCACCGTCTATGTTAGTTGTACTCGTGGTGTAGTTAGACTACCACGTATGTTTTTGGTTTGGGTTCACATATGAACCACGTATTCTAGGTTTTGACATATAGGGTATTTCCCTCTTCTATTGTATTGTTGTTGTGTGCAAAAGTGAAGAAAGGCTTCACCCTCCAACCTTGTGTCCTCTCTCTTTTGTGTGTTGTGAAGAAAGCTGAACTTGAGTCTCCTATCTCTCTCCCTCTTTCTTTACATGGTATCAGAGCCTTGTTCGTGGTAAGGAGCTCAAGAAAGCTAGCCAAGTTTCTGGTGTCCTGGTAAGAGGACCAGTGTAGCTTTCCTATTTCGAGTTTGGGAGCAAATCTCTGCAGGTAGCACAGCCAAAAGTGCAGGAGTGCACTGCTTCAGATTGAGAGGCCCTTCGCGGTGCGGCGAGAGCGCAGTATATGCTGCGGGAAAGGGCGAAGCCCTTGGTGACTTTATTTTTCTGATTTGAGGCCGTTTCGAGGCCCGTTTTGAAGGCGGAAGTTCTTCGCAGGCACTCAGAAAAAGGCCCTGTTTTTGCTGTGCGACCACCGCGCGGCTAGTCGGTGGAAAGGTGCCACAGAAATTGCATCGTATGCCTATGTGCAGAGATATTGGGAGTTGCAGATTCATGCCTGTTGCCTGTTGATGCAAAATCGTCACGAGGAAGTGACTGTGTGGTGAAATACCACTTTCGTCAGTGTTGCAGATCTGCCCCTGTGAGGCTTTTCGTAGAAGTTTTGCTATTTGCCCTTGTGAGGCATTTGCTGTGTTTACAGGTTGCTGTTGCAATTCGTGATTTGTAAAATGTCTGAGAATCTGTCTACCATTGTCAGTGAGAAGCTTGACAAGAACAACTTCCAAGCATGGAAGTTCAGGATGACAAACTTCCTTATGGGAAAGGGAGTTTGGGATTACATCAGTGGTGAAACTGCAGAACCAGTTTTGGGTACTGCTCCCACTCCTGCTGAATTGAAGGCCTTTAAGGAATGGCATGAAAAAGCCAGAAAATGCTTGTATTGGCTATCTGTTAGCATTTCAGATTCTATGATTGTGCATATACAGGATCTAGAGACGCCTAAGGAGGCATGGGATACATTGGTGAAGCTGTATAGCACAAATACCAAAGCACGAAAGATGCAGCTAAAGCAGGAGTTGCACAATATGCAAAGGAAAAATCTGAATATAAATGAGTATTCCTTGAAGGTGAAAGGCCTTGCAGATTCTCTTGCCTCCATTGGAGCACCTGTTGATGATGAGGACTTAGTGTCCGTGACCTTGAATGGTCTTGGGAAAGATTATGCACAATTTCGGACATCCATTGGAGTCCGTGAAACATTTCCTGATTTTCAGGAACTTATTGCTCTCTTACTGAGTGAAGAGCAAAGGAATGGTGGTTCAGCCACCTCAACTTCTCAAGAGACTGCTTTCTACTCGAATACAGGTAGAGGCAGGGGTAGAGGAAGAGGCCGTTCTGGTGGCCATGCAGGAAATCAGAACCAATAGCAACAACAGGAAAACCAGTCCTATGGAGGAGGACGTGGTAGTTCTAGAGGCAGGGGGAGCCAAAGAGGCCGTGGTTCATGGCAAAGGAACCAGCAAGTAAATAGCAGCACAGAATGCTATTATTGTGGAAAGCCTGGACACAAGGAGAATACATGCTATAAAAAGCAGAATGACATCAAAAGTGGAAAGTTGCAGCAAAGCAACTATGCATCATCAAGTGGGCATGGTGACGACAGAAATGAGCACCTTTTTGTGATGCAGCATATGGTTAACTCCATGTCAGGAGATGCTGCAACTTGCAATGATGTTTGGTATGTTGATTCAGGTGCCTCTAACCACATGACCAGTCATGGTGAGTGGTTTCATGATGTCAGAAATTTGGATAAGCCAGGTTATGTTGAAACAGGTGATGATACTGCGCACCCAATTACGCAGGTTGGTAAAGTGCCATTGGCTATGCAGGATGGCAAAACAAAGTACTTGGCAGATGTACTTCATGTTCCAAAAATCACTAAGAACCTGGTTTCAGTTGGCCAGATGGTTGAGCAAGGTCTGCAGGTTAGATTTAACCCTGATGGATGCTTCGTTGAGGACTTGAAAAATAAGTGCCGCTTGGTTGCGAAAGGCAACAAAAATGGCAGAATGTTCACCTTGGATGTTGATATGCCTGAGGTGAAAGCTGCTATGTTTGCGCATGGGAGAGGTGTCATTGCAGATATTGAGATATGGCACAAGCGCATTGGGCACGTGAATATACAAAGGCTGAAATCTATGCAAACGAAAAACATTGTTGCAGGTTTGCCTAAATTCAGAGTTGAGGGAATGCAAAAGGTATGTGAAGCATGCCAAATGGGTAAGCAGGCCAGACATGCATTTCCCAAAAATGCTAAGGTGAGCAGAAGACCTTTGGAAGTGATCCATTCAGATGTTTGGACAACCAAAGCTGCTTCTATTGGTGGATGCCATTATTATGTGACGTTTATTGATGACTACACTAGGAAGGTGTGGATTTATTTTATGAAGCACAAAAGTGAAGTGTTCAGCCATTTCAAGGCTTTTAAGGCCATGGTTGAAAAAGAGAAAGGTGTGCATATTAAAGTGCTAAGATCTGATGGAGGGGGAGAGTACTTTTCAGAAGAATTTTGTGAATATCTGAAAGAACAGGGAATTCAAAGGAAGTACTCATGCAGGTCTACCCCTCAGCAGAATGGGGTTGCAGAAAGGAAGAACAGGCATATTGCAGAAGTAGGACGGGCGATCCTAAATGAGAAAAACATGCCTGATTATTTTTGGGCTGAAGCAGTAGCAACTGCTGTTTATATTATGAACAGAACCCCCACTGCAGCTGTCCATGGCATGACGCCTGAAGAAATGTATACAGGCCAAAAACCAGATATTTCTCACTTGAAGGTATTTGGTTGCATAGCTTATGTTCATGTTCCTGATGAGAAGAGAACAAAGCTGGATCCAAAGGCAGAAAAATGCATCTTTATTGGATATGCTCAGCACCAGAAAGGGTATCGCTGTTATAACCCTTCCACCCGCAAAATGCAAGTGAGCAGAGATGTTGTTTTTGATGAAATGAGCAGCTGGTATGCACCAACTATTATGGTAGGAGATGCAGATGCAGGAAATGGGAATGCTGCAATAAATGCAGAGCAGCAATCTCAAGCCTTGAGTGGACCCAGAGAGTCCTCTACTAGTGGATCTAATGCATGGACAGGGAGATTGAGATCTAGTGAATCGTCACATGGCAGTCCTGATAGTGTTGTGCAGGTATCACATAAGGGAAAAGAAAAAGTGGACCATACTCCAGTGTTTGATGTGTCTGCTGGTAGCTCTCATGTTGATGGAGAGTCAAGCGGCTCTGAAATGAGCCTTGATGAGGAACTTGGGATTCCTTCTGTTGTTACACCTGGTGCAAGGAAAAGCAGGCATGATTTAAAGACTCCTGCAACTGATCCAGTTGTACGGAGGTCCACTCGTATTAAGTATCCAGTTGACAGGCTAAGATATGATGGGTATACAGCACATCACTATGCTTATATGGTCAAGGTTCTAGAGGAGCCAGAGCCCACATGTTTTGAGGATGCAGCAGGGCATAAAAATTGGGAAGCAGCTATGGATGAAGAGATGGCTGCCTTGGATGCAAACCACACTTGGGATTTGATGCCTTTGCCTCATGATAAGAAGGCTATTGGCTGCAAGTGGGTTTACAAAGTAAAGCACAATGCTGATGGGTCTGTTAGCAGGTACAAGGCAAGATTGGTTGCCAAAGGTTTTGCACAGACATATGGAATTGACTATGAGGAAACTTTCAGCCCAGTTGCAAGGATGGCAACCGTGAGAGCAGTAATTGCTATGGCTGCTGCAAAGGGATGGTCTTTGCATCAGATGGATGTGAAAAATGCCTTCTTGCATGGTGACTTGCAGGAAGAGGTTTATATGATGCAGCCAGAAGGTTATGAGGATAAAGCACACCCCGATTTTGTATGCAGGTTGCGCAAAGCCTTGTATGGCTTAAAACAGGCGCCGAGGGCATGGTCAGACAAGATAGGGCAATATCTTGTCACTATTGGATTTCAGATTTCCAATTCAGATTTTTCACTTTATGTGAAAAGGACAAACAGAGGGATTGTGCTTATAGTCATCTATGTTGATGACTTGATTATTACAGGTGATAGTGATGCAGACATTAATGAAGTGAAGCTGCTGTTGAAGCAGAAATTTGAGATGAAGGATTTGGGAGAGCTGCGTTACTTCTTGGGCATTGAGGTTATTAGATCCCCGAGTGGGATATGGCTGTTGCAAAGGCAATACGGTTTGGACATGCTGTCCAAATATGGGATGACAGGCTGTAAGCCTATCTCTGTTCCATTGGAGCAGAATGTGAAGCTCAATGCAGAGTCAGGTGAGCTTCTTGAAGATATTACTATGTACAGGCGCATAGTAGGTAGCTTGATTTACATGACTATAACCAGACCAGATTTGAGCTATGCTGTGGGGCTGGCGAGTCAGTTTATGCAGGCACCGAGGAAGCCACATTTGGATGCGGCTAGGCGCATACTGCGGTATGTGAAGTCCACATTGCATTATGGACTGTTTTATGAAGCTGGGTGTGCAGTACAGGTACATGGATACACAGATGCTGACTGGGCTGGTAGTGTCTCAGACAAGAGATCTACTAGTGGTTTTATGTTTTCCCTTGGGAGTGGTGCCATCAGTTGGAGCAGCAAGAAGCAGCCAACAGTTGCCTTGTCGAGCACAGAGGCAGAGTACAGGGGTGCAGCAATGGCTGCATGTGAGGTAGCTTGGTTACGGAAGCTACTTGCAGATATGGGACAGTCAGTTCATGCAGCAGTTGTCATTCATTGTGACAACATTAGCAGCATCATGCTTGCTAATAACCCAGTTTATCATGCTAGAACGAAGCACATTGAGGTGCATTATCACTTTGTGAGAGAGAAGGTTCTAGCTGGTGAGATTGATCTTGTCTATGTCAGCACTGAGGAGCAGGTGGCTGATATCTTTACGAAGGCATTGGGTACCGAGAAGCTTCGCAGATTTAGGAGCTTGCTTGGTGTACGTGAGATGGATTTGAGCTTGAGGGGGAGTGTTGAGATATCAAGCTCTATCCCCGACATATCTCCTGGATGACTATCATTTATGTCACCGTCTATGTTAGTTGTACTCGTGGTGTAGTTAGACTACCACGTATGTTTTTGGTTTGGGTTCACATATGAACCACGTATTCTAGGTTTTGACATATAGGGTATTTCCCTCTTCTATTGTATTGTTGTTGTGTGCAAAAGTGAAGAAAGGCTTCACCCTCCAACCTTGTGTCCTCTCTCTTTTGTGTGTTGTGAAGAAAGCTGAACTTGAGTCTCCTATCTCTCTCCCTCTTTCTTTACAGTAGCAAGGGCTCTCTACTTGGAGGAACAAGAAAAAGGGAAAGGTATGAGAGATTTCTTCTATCTCTGAAGATATTGACACGCACCCGCATTACCGTAGATGTCTTATTCTCAAATAGATTAACTGTGGGAACAAAGCCAACATTGACTTGTTGTGACATGAACATGCCCCTCCATTGACTTACATGAATGTCCCAAAATGCCATCCATTGTTGGAGACCAGGCAGCTCCCCGTACTTTACATGTGTCGGAGACCAAAACTTTACAATCCTATTTTTGCATTCTGTTGCACTACCCTCCATGGTTACATTTCTCCAGCTTTTGCACAAAGATTTATGTTCTTCTTGAAACGGTTATTTGATGCATCGTCTAGGATGCTCGACCATGTTCATTTCCCAATGAAAACACACAGTTCCTCTCCTTGCCTTCCATTTTGTTTCTAAGTCCACCATTGTAAAAATCTTAGCAAAGCAAATCAATTTGCACTAGCACTATATGCCAATCAATCCTCAAAATTCTGGTTTCTCAAACCCATTCTTTAGCATCTATTCATTCAACATTTCCCAGAATTGCACCTGAACAATTGTGTTTTGCACTTTGAACTCACGCATTGCTATTATCAAAAGCTCTCAAACATACGGATCATAAACATGAGCACCCATGGTAGCCCAACCTCTAACATGTTGAATGTGATCAAAATGCACCCACATGTTGTCCAAAATTACACACTATTTACAAGGTCCATTCCAGATGCAAGGCTGATAGTAGACATTTTAAAAATATGAGGCTAGCCTCTATCTTCAAGTTGGCTTGGAAACAATATGCTTTACAAGAAAGGATAAGTACACCACTGCTTCAAAGCCAAAATTGCATCCAGGCCACCGTTGCCTATGTAGGAATCGTTTCTTCCACATTCGACAGATCTTTGAAGATGCCTATGTTGGCATAATGGAGTGATTGATTCAAGCACCTCGTTGAACCTAGACTCATCTAGCTCATCACGTGTGTCACCCTCTTCAACAAGCAGCATGTCCATCAATATGTCTCATGTTACCAACATCTCAATGTTCTTTCAAGATGGCGTATGGAGCTAGCTTAGCTCACATTAACACCATGTCTTATGTCTTCCACCCATTTGCTCTTCAATCTTGAGTTTTTGTTAGCTTGACTGGAAGATGCTCCTAAAACACAGCTGACTTTCATCAAATGTATGGTAGATTTTATCATCACTATCATTATCAAGCTCTTGAATAGTTTATGGCTACTTATTGGATAGCACATGGCTGGTCTTCATAGCACTACAAAGCATGCTCTTCCCAAAAGCCTATGCCACACCTTGTAGCTGTAAACACGAGGGGGGTGGGGGGGTCATGCATCCCCACATGTATTGCACATTTCATTCATGGGGCAAGCAATAGTAGATTAATGCACTACACATAGCAACACACTTTGGTGGCTCACCATAGTGTTTACAAACCAATGTTGCCTTGTCTTCCAAGATTGGGCCAACAGGGGGAACCTTTTTCAACTTGCCCTTCCACTGCATTTCATTCACCATGCCAATGCATTCAATCCACATTATAGCATCTCACATACCCATCTGCTCATTCTAATAATAACTTTGAAGAACTCTTGTATCTTAGTGGTGTATTCTATCCATAATGCCCATCATTCTTTTGCTCCATTCCTTGCATTGGAGACCCTGAAGTTATCGATGGCAACTCAACAAAACATAACCATTGTATCTCATAGGGAGCTCTTGCACCATCTTGATTGACTCTACACTTGAGAAGGCAACATGTAGAGAACTTGATAGTGGAAGGCGTAACATTGTGATTATACTCACCTCTTGAATAGAAGTTGCAATGAAAGATGCCCTCTGGATAGTAACCTTGAAATGTTAAACTGACGACCATCCAATTTGTAGCCTTTCTCTCCATCTTCCAAGTCCACCACTGCATGTGTGTGATGGCGACATCCTCAGTACCCATCTCTTGGTGCACCTCAAGATAGCAAAATGCTCTTTAATATTTGCAATTGAAATTTCATAGAACTCTGTGTCATATCTAAGGAAAGCATGTCTGCCTCACAAAAGTGAAGGAAGACCGTTTTGGGGCTTCATAAGCAAAGATTGAGGATGGGGAAGTTTGGTAGCATTTACATGAAGCAAGGTGCCGGTGACCTATGAAATGGTGAAATCAAATCAATGGAGAAGGATATATGAGAAAGAATGGCCACAAAGGAGAGATATGTCTTCAAGAAGTTTTGTTGAAGGGGAGAGTAGGAATGGAGATGGAACTAACACCAGGAGCAGCAAATAGTGAAGCTTCAAGCACCCGAAGCGAGAGCAATAGAGCAAGAAGAAAGGTGCAAGGCATTTCACAAAGTGTCACATAGCATGTTTTTGCCCATAAGCAAGTTTCATTTCACCAAACCAACCCAACCCATGGAGTAAATAAATGAGAACCTAGCATGGTTGTAGTTATTGTCGTTCACTAGATTCTGGCCATTTCAAGAAATTCTCAACAAGATATTCCAAATCATTGCCCACACTGGAGCCATGCCAGATTCTCAGACAGTGTGCCACTTTTTACAGACGCATTTTTTAATCTTGCCAAAGCAGCCCCTACCACTTCCAAAACACTACCTCCAAAAGCCACCCTTCTTGTCTTTGCTATCCCTCATGCTTCCCATGGTGGCTATATCCTCACACATATTCAGTCATTTCTATTTTGTTTAGTCTCATGCAGGACTAGAATTTCACCACCCCTCAAACCTACTACAGAGAAGTCCCCCCATTCAAGTTAAGTTATGAAGTCTTTGTATTGTGATTGTAAATCTATCACTTTTACAAATGGGAGTTATATCTTTCTTCTAAAAATGCAAGAATGTGTTTTGAAGCACCTAGAATTGTGCCACAAAGATTGTCAAATTTCTTAAATGATCTTTCATGCATAGTTTGTTGTTTGGGGGTCATTGCATTGAGTATTGTGGTAGTTTTCCCTTTGTTCCCAAAATGTAAGAATGCATGTTTGAGCACCTAAATAGTGCCAAAAAACTTGTTAAATTCCTTAAATGCTCTTTCATGAAAACTTGAAAGCCCAAAAGTGCCAAAAGGCCAGGTTCATTTGTAGGATGGGTGCCCCCAAATTCTGGCACTTTGGGCTCTTCCATAAGCACTTTAAAACGTTTAGTGGAAGAGCCTAAAGTGCCGAGATTTGGGGGGTCCTGCCTAGGGACCCATCTTGCAATTGAACTAAAACTTTGGTCATATTTTTTTGGGTTAGAAGGACTGGGTCAGGGTCACCTTAGGGAAACTAACCTCTGATTCAATGAAATCCTAAATTGAGGGCCCAAAAGTGCCAAAAATTATATGTCCAACTACAGGATGAGTGCCTAGGTAGGACCCCCCAAATCCTGGCACTTTGGGCTCTTCCACTAAGCGTGCTTAGTGGAAGTGCCCAAAGTGCCAGGATTTGGGGGGTCCTTCCTGGGCACCCATCCTGTAATTGAATGGAAAGAATCAATTCTTGAATTGAGGGCCCAAAAGTGCCAAAAAGTGTGTGCCCAACTATAGGATGGGTGCCCATGTAGGACCCCCCAAATCCTGGCACTCTGGGCACTTCCACTAAGCGCCCATCCTACAATTGCAAAATTAAAACACTTAGTGGAAGTGCCCAGAGTGCCAGGAGCACCCATCCCACAATCGAACTGAGACTTTTGTCAAATTTTTGGGGATTAGAAGGACTAGGTCAAGGTCACCTTAGGGTAGCTAACCTCTGTTTGAATGAAATCCTTAGTTGGAGGCCCAAAAGTGTGTGTCCAATTGCAAGATGAGTACCCATGCAGGACCCCCCAAATCTTGGCGCTTTGTGCACTTCCACTAGCATTTTAAACCACTTAGTGGACGTGCCCAAAGTGCCAGGATTTGGGGGGTCCTGCCTGTGCACTCATCTTGCAAGTCAAGTGTCACATTTGGCAAATTTTTTGGGGTCAGAAGGACCAAGTCGGGATCACCTTAGCGCAACTGACCTCTACTTGAAAGAAACCTTAAATTGAGGACCCAAAAGTGCCAAAAAGTGTGTGTCCAACTGTAGTAGGTAGGACCCCCCAAATTATGGCACTTTGGGCACTTCCACTAAGCATTTTAAAACGCTTTTAGTGGAAGTGCCAAAAGTGCAAGGATTTGAGGGGTCTTTCCTTTTCACTCATCCTACAATTTAGGTGTCACATTTGGCAAATTTTTTGGGGTTAAAAGGACCGGCGGGTCAGGGTCACCTTAGGGCATCTGACCTCTATTTGAAATAAATCCTAAATTGAGGGCCCAAAAGTGCCAAAAAGTGTGTGTCTAATTACAAGATGAGTGTGCCCAAAGGCAGGACCCCCCAATCCTGGCATTTTGGGCACTTCCATTAAGTGTTTTAAAACACCAAGGGGAAGTGCCCAAAGTGCCAGGATTTGGGGGTCCTATCTAGGCACTCATCCTACAATTCAGATGTCAAATTTGGCCAATTTTTTGAGGTCAGAAGGACTAGGTCAGGGTCTCCTTAGGGAAGTTGACCTTTGTTTGAATGAAGTCCTAAATTGAGGGCCAAAAAGTGCCAAAAAGTGCCAAAAAGCATGTGTTCACTTGCAGGATGAGTGCCTAGGTGGAACCCCCTAACCCTGGAACTTTGAGCACTTTTGGGCACCTTGGTCTCAGTTTAATTATAGGATGGGTGCCCAGGTAGGACCCCCCAAACCTTGGCACTTTGGGCACTCAACCTGTTATTCATATTTGTTAGATTTTTTGGGACTAGAAGGATCAAGTCAAGGTGACCTTAGGGCAGCTAACCTCTATTTGAAAGAAATATACATGTATACACATATTTGGATATACCCACAAATATAGACCTATATGTATGCAAAGATATATAGCTTCATGTGTACACCTGAATGCACATTCCTGTATACTAATATGTACTGTTATATACCCACATGTATATACCTATACATACTACTATATACCTACATTTATACATTTTTTGTATCACTTTAGATATATATTGATGTTAAATCATAGTGAATATATTGGTTTGAGGTTACTGTATTCTACATGTGCTTTTTTAGAATGTGATTGTAGCTTGTTTGTACCCCGAATTTTTTAACATTTTGAGCATGGCAAAAGCACAAGTGCATGAGATGACCATAGCACGAAGCATGGCAAAGCATCAAGGCACATGGAAGAACAAAGCATCATGCATGAAGCTACACCAAGCAAAGAAGCAAACGCCATCGTCATCAAGCCATGAGCCAAAAGGTGACATCAATGGAATGTATTGAGAAACAAAAACCTTGCCAACCTTGCCTATATTTTGTAAATCAAGCCTGACCACCTGAGAGTAGCTATGAAAGCACCCAGGGGAGGTATTGACATGTAAAAACCACACTTTACCACCTTAAGTAGCAATGTATGCACTAAGGGGAGGCGATGGAATGTAACTCACATCTGACCACCTTGCAGTAGCCAAAGGATCATGGCACCAAGGGGAGGTGTTGAGAGTTGTGGTGCCATGAGCACATGTAGAGCAAAGGTATGAGTAAAGGGCAAGTTGCCACATCGCATGGAGGAGATATCCCACATGTGAGCAAGCATATGGACATATGGATGTAAGTACCCTCACCTATAAAAGGGAGGTTCATTTGAAGTAATATCAATCAAGCACTTTGCACTATCTCAAGATTCTCTTTATGAGTCCAAGCTAATCTATCTTGGAACCTAATTGACTTGAGCTACATGTCATGAGCACTCTCTTCATCATGTCTCCACATAGGTTCCATCCACCTTAGAGTGCTCCATAGATCCTGAGGCACACATGTTTTGTCAGTGTAAAGAAATTCCGGCACTATCTACTGGCAAATTATTTTTTCTACACCGACCATCAAGCATTGCTTTATCTTGTGAATTGTCCGTGTACAACATGAAGAATAACCAGATGGCTCCTCTTGCTTCAAGAATTCAACTTCAAAATAGTGGTCCGCAAAGGTGCTCAACACTACATTGCCAATCACATGTCTCGAGTCAAGTCAGGAGAAGAAGCCACTGGAGTAGAAGATGACTTACCAGATGCCACACTATTTGAAATAGATGCTATTCCAGAATGGTGCGGAGATATCATTGGGTACTTGATGGCAGGAAGACCACCCCCTGACATGAAAGCAATAGATGCCAGAAAATTGATTCTAAAGGTTGCACCCTATCAACTCATTGCAGGACAACTCATTGCAGGACAAGATGGGCAAGGACTAGATATTAAGAAGATGTGTAATGCCTCATGAGATCATGCCAATCCTGAGTGAAGTCCATGAAGGCATTGCAAGAGGACACTTCCAAGGGGAAGCCACAGCAAGAAAAGTTCTCCTCGTAGGCTACTGGTGGCCAACACTGTGGGCAGATGCCTATGAATATGTAAAAGGCTGTGATGTATGCCAACGAACTACTAAACCACAACACAAAGACTTCAATCCCCTAACACCAATTGTTGCACAAAGACCATTTGAAAAATGGGGGATTGACTATGTGGGTCCCATACATCCAGCAGCAAAAGGAACATAGGCATGCTACATCATTGTGGCCACTGATTACTTTACAAAATGGGCTGAAGCTAAAGCAATCAGAAAGGCAGATGCCAGAAGCACAGCAAGATTCTTATACGAAAATGTGATCACCCGATTCAGATGCCCCATTGAAATTGAGTCGGATAGAGGCAAACATTTTGTCAATGAGGTAATCCAAGAACTCTTGTCTAGCTTCATGGTAATCCATAGAAAAAGCACACCCTACTACCCCCAAGGGAATGGACTAGCAGAATCCACCAACAAAATAATATGCATTATCCTCACCAAGGTAGTAGAACCACAGCGTTCTGGTTGGGCAGAGAAATTGAATGCAGCTTATGGGCATACAGAACCACATTCATGGTTAGTACAGGGAACACACCTTTTCAATTGGTGTACAGACTTGAATCTGTGGTCCCACTCGAATTTGTAATACCAAGTCTACGCATCGCAGTACAGGAATGCATGGGAGAACAGGAATCCTTGAAAGAAAGGCTCTATCAGTTGGAGAAGCATACAGAGACAAGACTAGTCGCCTATCATGCCATGACAACAGAAAAATGCAGAAGAAAGGCATGGTTTGACAGAAATTTGAAAGCTAAAGACATCAAGGAAGGCGACTTAGTCCTGTTATACAATGCGAAAGTACACAAGGGGAACTAAAGTATCTAGGTCAAGGACCATACCGAGTATGAAAGATGAATCCCATCGGAGCTGTGCTGCTAGAAATATTGGATGGAGTCCAATTCAACACAACAATAAACGGGAGCCGACTGAAGTGCTACTACATCAACACGCAAGCCATCCTTAACAAAAATGAACATTTGGGAAACCAAGTCTTCCTTAGTTAGGATTAGATTGTATCACGAGCACTCACTAGCATATGCATGTTTTTGCACATATAATTTGCACTAGATTGTAACACACACACTCACTGGCATATGCACGTTTTTGCACATGTAGGAAGACCTAATCAATTTTGTATTAGGAATGATTGAGTCTTAATTTCCCTATTAAATCCCATAAATAAGCATATAGTTAGACACATCACATGCACTCACACGATTTTGCATAGGCACATAATAGATTGCATCAATAATAGTATCACACACTTTCATTCCATACTCTCAAAGCATGCAATGAATTCACAAGCATGACAAGAAGCTATGCCAAAACTCAAGATGAATTGGCAAAAGAGTTTGCAGCCTCCACAACGAGACCCCCGCCAAACATCACAACCATCTCCTATATGCTATAATATCAGACTTGCATAGAAACTATCTACAAGCTCAATGATACGGGTGCAATCGCATCCAACATGTATGCAAGATAGCAAGAAATGCCAGCCTCAACAACGAGACCCCCGCCAAACCTCTTCCCCAGAATATTCGATGGCAGTGTCTACAACCTCAGCAATGACTACCCCTCCTTAAGAGGAGATAAGCTTCTTGACTACAGACCACAAATTGTATGGTGCAAAAGCATTACAGCAGGAACGACTAGATTATGCACATGGCATCCCAACTCTAAAATCAAAATAAGCCATAACCTGAGGATGGGTAATAAAATGGATCCAGGAGTATGTTGACTCTGTGCCAACATGAACTTATGTAGAAAGAGAATGTGTTACAACTTTGTGATACAACTTTGTGTTACAACTTCTACATACGACTTCTACATGAAGAAAGAGAATGTGTTACAACTTTGTGTTACAACTTTGTGATACAACTTTGTGTTACAACTTCTACATATGACTTCTACATGTAGAAAGAGAATGTGTTACAACTTTGTGTTACAACTTCTACATATGACTTCTACATGTAGAAAGAGAATGTGTTACAGCTTCTACATACAACTTCTACATGTAGAAAGAGAATGTGTTACAACTTTGTGATACAACTTTGTGATACAACATTGTGTTACAATTCCTACATGCAGAGAGAGAAGCTCTCCAACTTGTATAAATACCCCATAATGGAATGAAGCCCACAATCTTTGGGGCATTGTGTTGAGTCTACTTTGGTATTCCAAGCATTTGTCTCAAGTGTCCATGCTTCCTTGCACTCCACGTCCAAAAGCATGTCCTAACCTTGCAACTCCTCCTCCCCTCTCCTCCAACCTTGCAACCCATCCTCTCCCTCTCCTCCTCCCTCCTCCTCCTTCCTCCTCCTCCTCCCTCCTCCTCCTCCCTCCTCCTCCTCCCTCCTCTCTCTTCTTTCCCCCATGCTCTTACATCTTCTTCCCCTCCCACTCCTATGCTCCCCCTAAACGCTTTGTTCCTCATCCCTTAACCTCCATTATCAACGACGGAGATGAGTTCTCCACCATGTACTCTATCCTGAACCTTGGAACCTCCTTCTAACCCTGGACTCCTTCTAAACCCTGGAACCTCTTTCTAAACCCTGGAACTCCGTTTAAACCCTGGAACCTCCTTCTGAACCTTGGATCCTCCTTCTAACCCTGGACTCCTTTTGAACCTTGGAACCTCCTTCTAACCCTGGACTCCTTCTAACCCTGGACTCCTTCTAAACCCTGGAACCTCCTTCTAGACCTTGGAACTCCTTCTAAACCCTGGAACCTCCTTCTAACCCTGGAACCTCCTTCTAACCCTGGAACCTCCTTCTAACCCTTAAACTCCTCCTAAACCCTACAACCCCCAATGAAGGCGAAAGCCTTCATTACCTCAACCATGATGATACACTTTCCTTTTACACATGCATGCACTTTGTTTGCTTACCACACTTAAGCCTACGTCTCTCACCGGAACACGACTCGAGGTCCTAAGCTACACGTATACTACAATCGACAACTCTAATATATCTATAGGTGACAAAAAGCCTCGGAACCCTGCATACTGAGAAAACCCAGCTCTTCTTATGAAAGCAGTAGGAAAGAGCCAACAACACTTAAGCCTACATCTCTCATCGGAACACGACTCTCGAGGTCCTAAGCTACACGTATACTACAAATGACAACCCCAATATATCTGTAGGTGACAAAAAGCCTCAGAACCCTGCATACTGAGAAGAAAACCCTGCTCTTCCTACGAAAGCCGTAGGAAAGAGTTAACATTTGGCACCACTGCCGGGGAGACTAGCGCCTCAAGTAATGAGTAAACATACGTAGATATGTGTAAAAAAAACAAACTACTTCGAACTTTCACGAACATAACACTCAAGGGCAAGGAGAGTAAAATTTTTTTATGTTTCTAGCCAAACATATCTACACCAAGCATCAACCTTGGGTTCCTACCTTAGAAATTTTCTTTATTTCTTAAATAGAAGCCACTTGATAAACAATCAGGCTAGGTAGTGGACACAAATGCGTAGAGCTTGCAATTTTGATCATTTCATCTTTTTGTAGAAGAGCAAACGGAGCTATCC